>NW_006949157.1:0-719 GCF_000164805.1 Carlito syrichta | reverse complement strand
TGATGCATGATGAGAAAAATGTAGCCAGAAATAATAGGTCTTTATTACTAGTTATTGTTTAACAAACCATACCAAAAGTTTATAGCTTGTAGCAACAATAATTTATTATTGTTTGTTGTTATGTGATTTGATTGGATGTTTCTTATTTTACTTTCTCCCAAGCACCCTTATATAGCTGCATTTGGCTGAATATCACCTGGATCTGGGTTCAACTAGGATAGTGGAGATAGCTGGACCCCTCCCTCTACATGGCCTTTCATCCCCAAGGAGTGGCCAAAGAGAACTTCAAGCTAGAGTGTTAGAAATTTCATGGAGGGCACCAGAGCTAGAGGCTAGTCTTGATACTGTTACTGGTGGGGGGGGTGTTAAATTCACACTGCAGCATGGTGGAGAAAAAGTCGATTATTTGACAAACAAGTTGATGCAGCTTCTTCCGTTTGAGGTTTGTCTTTTTAGTGTTCAGTTTCCTTTGATTAGAACCCTTCCCCATCTCGCAGTGTCTTCTCTCTAGGACCTGATGCTGCCCTGCTGCTGCCCTTCCTTCTCTTTCCATGTCCTATAATAAAAGTCCAAGCCACCTAAGCTCATTTGTCCAAGGAATCAGAAAATCTGAGGAAATATTTTTCAGCTGTCATTTCATTACCATCTATCACCAAATAGTCCTTGTGTTCCCCAGGAAACATGTTCCAGAATCTTCACAGCCTCCTGGTTTGGAGAAG
>NW_006949156.1:0-767 GCF_000164805.1 Carlito syrichta | reverse complement strand
TTAAATCAACCACAACGTAACCTCTACCACCACAAAACAGATATATTATAATCTTTACTTAAAAATGAGAAAACTGAGGCAGAGAAAGGTAGGTTTCCTTCCCAAGTCACCACAGCTACTAAAGAAAGGACTGGGATTTCAACCCAAATAGAGAGATTTCACTGCTTTTGCTTTAACCACTAGCAGTATTGTTTCTCAATCCTTTAGACTTCTCAACTGCTTTATCACCTATTCCCTCTTTCTTCAACAGCTCTTGTCTCTTGGTATCTGGAGACACAGTGACATGAGTGACTACTTTTACTTTCTATGTAATTGCCTCACAGTTGTTTCAAGGGGATCCCAAAGAAGATGTACAATACGCCAATTGGTTTCTTCCTTTTCCATTCTGATCCCTAATTGTCCGTAGCTGTTGTCTGGGATCAGGAATCCTCCCAGCAGACTTTTTGTATATCAGAACAAGATATCATCCTTTGGGAAGAGGCTGCTCTCTGTGTAGAGTTCCATCTACTGAGTTCCAGTGTCCAATACCCCCTTAGCTGGTAGTCTCCATACAGTACTGAAAGTGTATAGCTCTGTGTCTGGCTTTGTCTCAAAAGTGCACATGGTAGTGTCACTCCAGTATCAGTGACTTGAGAATCCTCACACTCATGTCAATCATCTGATAAAATCATAAAATTCCATAATCTCCTGATACAGATTTGGAGAACCAAAATTCAAAAGGGTTTGATATTGAAAAGGAAATGGCTTCAATCCCCCCTCCCTTTTTT
>NW_006949155.1:0-814 GCF_000164805.1 Carlito syrichta | reverse complement strand
ATTTCATTATCCAGGACAAGCAGCAGTTAAAATAGAATCACAATTTTTGAGGTGATCAAGCGTATTCAAAACTGATGCACAGTTTGAAAATTCTGTGTCATTTGAAGTCTTTTAGGACAAAGAAAGAAAGATGAATTATAAAGTCTGTGCAAGAATCTGTTTGGAAGACAAACTAAAATAAAATAATAAAACATCTTTGAAAGTATTATCTTTTGGGTGACATAAAAACCATGCATAATGAGGCTATTTTACAGTATCTTTAATCATATAAAAACTGGATGATAAATTTATATTAAATGTAAGCAAGTCTCCCATCTAGCAGACATTCAATCAAGTGGAAATCAAACTCCTGCATAATCAAACACATTTTAAGCTTGAAAAGCAACTAACAAATATTTACTACATCACAGAAATATATTAAATAGGTCATAAGATTGTCCTTATTCTTCTTCAGTAATTTAATTGGTAAAGGTTTTTATGGTCCAATTTCTTTGCCAAAAAATAAATTAATAAAACAATTGAAATTTATTAGTCTTTTGTTTCTTTGTCACTGGAATGACCTCTGTGACACTTTTGTCAGTCTTTGTAGTTTTCAAAAGGACTTTCATGTCAATTGTCTCATTTGATTGTCACCCTGTAAGGATTCTAAGAAGGCATAATTATACATATTTTAGAACAAAGAAAACTGAAGGTTTAATAGGCCAGATGAAGTTTTTACAGGCTAAAAATCACATTTACTGTTATAAGGCAAATATCAGTGCCAAGAATGGAGTTCAAGTTTTTGGCCTTCAGAACTTTTTTAAAAATTGTACCC
>NW_006949154.1:0-722 GCF_000164805.1 Carlito syrichta | reverse complement strand
AGTGATATAGGGAAAATGACTTGACATTTGTCATCTGGCAAATATTACAATATGGGTATGTCACTCTGTAGTATAATATTAAAATTTTCTTTCACCTTATAGTCCTAATGACTTTCTTTGTTTTGAAGAGTTTATATCATAAAGTCTAAGACCTGAAGTAGCTGAAATAATTCTGACCACAGAGAATAATGTTTTTTTAATTTTAGTCTTTAAAAGGTCATGAAACTGAGCAGCACTAAATTACGTTGCCAAAATCACAGTGTCTGTCAACTAAACATAATTTCACAGCTGGTTTTCTCAATCTGAGTTAGATTTGCACTTTGGAAATCATGTTAAGCTGCCAGTAAGGGGTAAATTGGATTTTTTATTTTGATTAAAAATTTTGGAACATAGAAGTAGTCATTTGTTTTTTAAGTACATTTTAAAAATTTCTTTTACAGCTATGATAAACTTTAAAAATATGAATTGACCAGAAACAGTGACAAGCTTCATATAGTAAAATATTAATATTCATTTTCTCATAATTTATAATAAAAACAGAAAATAATAAGCAAGTTTAAACTTTAACAAATAAGCCACACAAAAGAAAACCACTTCAGAGAGTCTTACTTGTTTCTTTCTATTGGGGGAGAAAATATCCTCTGTTTTTTTTTTTTTTTTTTTTCCTGCTTTTTCTGATTATTTTCTGTCTGATCCTATAGAGAGATGGTAGCATTCCCATG
>NW_006949153.1:0-315 GCF_000164805.1 Carlito syrichta | reverse complement strand
GTAATTATATATATATATATATATATATATACACACACACACACACACACACACACACACACACATTTTTCTGTTCTTTTTTAATGTTTATTTATTTGTCTATATTTTCTATTTTGATTCAAGGAATACATATGCAGGTTTGTTGTGCAGAAATATTGCATGAGGGTGAGGCTTGGGCTTCTACTGAGCACATCACCCATGTGATGGAAGTGGGTAGTTTTCAGTCCTTACACTGCTCCTCTCCTTCCAGTCTTTAGGAGTGCCCCGGTGTCTATTGTCCCCATCCTTGTGGCTGTGTGTGTATGGTGTTTTACT
>NW_006949152.1:0-1047 GCF_000164805.1 Carlito syrichta | reverse complement strand
CCTCAGCCTGTAATCCCATGCCTTTGGGAGGCTGAGGTGAGTGGATTGTCTGAGCCCCCGGGTTCGAGACCCGCCTGGGCAGGTGAGACCTCATCTCTACAATAAATTAAAAAAAAAAATTAGCCGGGCGTGGTAGTGTGCACCTGTAGTTCCAGCTACTTGGAAGGCTGAGGCAGAAGGTTTGCTGGAGCCCAGCAGGTCGAGGCTGCAGTGGCCGGGAGCAGCCACTGCACTCCAGTCTGGGCAACAGAGTGAGACTCCAACTCAAAAAAAAAAAAAAAAGTTGTGTTTTTTTCCTGCAATTCAGTGGAAGGTGAGGAAAAGTTTTAGCTTTAAGCTTTAAACACAAGCTTTAAGAAATAGTAGCAGGGATTGATGAGTTGTGATGTTATTCACAGTGTATTTGTTGAGTAAGAAGGAATCCTAAAGGTCAAAGTAAAATTTTTAAAAGTAAACAAAAATATTTGTTCCAGTGTTCCTTTTTGTGTGTATATATATATGTACATGTATATATTCATATATATATGATTCTCTTATGTTAATACAGTATGCTTTACTAAAGTATTAGCAGCACATCAAAGTTTCTAAATAGTCCACAATGTAAGTAGAGTTGGTAATGAACAAGATTTTAAAGAGACATGTCTAAGATCACTAGGTTTTAATGTCAGAGATGTTGAAATTTGATTAGTAAATTCTTGTCATAAAAAAAGGAAACGATATCAATAAAACCTACCCATTTGTCTTATAAAAATCTGGTTATTCACTTATAATTATATGCAAGTGGAATTTATTTCCCTGCATAAAATGTTATTATTTCTAGATAAAGATATCTTTGATATTTAATTCAATATCGTCTTAAAGATTTTATAATCTATATATGCTTTATAAATATTGTTGGTACATCATAGGTATATCACAATAAAAAAATAGGTATACTTTGGAAAAAACTGTAAGTTTAAGGTACTGGAAATGGTTGGTTTGTTTTTGCTTCATACATATGTTGTGATCATTTATATTTATAATGTTTATTTCATGTAATTTGCATAT
>NW_006949151.1:0-826 GCF_000164805.1 Carlito syrichta | reverse complement strand
GGTGTCAAACAAGATGTGCTTAAATTCTTCCAGCAGGAATTTGGGTACCACCGACACAATATCTATCAGGATACCCCAATAGGGGTTTATAACCCCAATATCCAAGGGTTTATCTGGGACTTATCATGTAGATGGGATCCACATAACACAAACAAAAATTCCAGACTCCTAAGAATGAGCCAGGTGTTCAGCAAAAATCAAATTGTTTGCGCAATAGTGAGCCCCTTTTATCCATCAGGAAATGATAAGAATTCTCCCAAAATCCAAGATCCCACCACCAGTCAAAGGCAACCTTGTAAGCAGGGCATTTTAAGAGTCACTGTCTCAAACCTGCTACACCAATTATTTTCTGCACAAGAATCTTTTAGAACCAGATTCTATAATCATTTTAATTATTGTTTTAAAAATGTGATGTTGTCTGTGATGACAATCTGAGGTCTGTTTCCTAAAAAAACCTTTACTATAAGCAAAAAAAGTAATTGTAAGTCACCAATTGGAGAAACAAGGATTGCAAAAACATGTTTCTGCAGCAGTTAAATAATTGGTTGATCCTGATTGCTTGGCATTTAAATAAATTAACTATTTTTTTCTTTCTTTCAATTTTCATTCAAATTGCTAGACATGAACATACTCCCTGTGGCATTAAAACTGCTTCTCTAATCTCATATGGTGTAGATGACTGACAGAAAATTTGAAGAAGGATCTCTTGTATCCAATGGCACTCAACAGTGCAGATGTGAGCTATAGACACTACAGTTCTTTGTGAAGGAGCTTCTTCATTTTCCCAAGGGGTTGAAAAACTCTTTCTTATCATTCATGTGCATAT
>NW_006949150.1:0-332 GCF_000164805.1 Carlito syrichta | reverse complement strand
TGTGACACATGGCATCTGTAGAAATCCCCCTTAACTAAACCCATAGTTCCCTGGTTCTTCACCTTCTAATCTGCTCAGACTGGCTCAAATTTATGCCCCCCCATCCTTACCTGAACCAACCTGAGAAAACAGAGGTAGAGAGAATCCAGGTACATTCTTGAGGTCCCACAGCCTAATCAGGGGTGCTTCTCTGTCAGTCATGCCATATTGGTTCAGTTCCCTGAATACCCCATGTTTCTTCCTGCCAGAATACCTTGGCACATGCTATTTCATCTTTCCCCCACACTGCACCTGACCTCATGTACAACTTCCTGATGGTCCTTAATAACTGT
>NW_006949148.1:0-7573 GCF_000164805.1 Carlito syrichta | reverse complement strand
GATAGATGCCTTCTGGAGGCTGCCCTCTGATAGATGTCCTCTGATCGATATACTCTGACAGATGCCCTCTGATGGATACCCTCTGAAGGTTGCCATCTGATAGATGTTCTCTGATAGATGTTTTCTGATGGATGCCTTTCTATTAGTACACTCTCATTGATGCACTTTTATTTGTACCTTCTGATCAATACCTTCTTATAGATGCCCTGTGATCTATACCCTCTAATTGATGCCCTTTAAGGGATGCACTCTGATTGATGCCCTCTAATGTCTCTCTTCTGATCAACACCCTCTGGTGGACATTCTCTGATTAATACCATCTGAGGGATGCCCTCTGATCGATATCTGATCAGTGCCCTCTGATGGATTCCCACTGATAAATACCCTCTGATGAATGCCCTCTATTCAGTACCTTCTGATATATGTTCTCTGATGCAATCTTTCTGATTAATACCCTCTGAAGGATGCCCTCTGATTGATGCCCTCTGATGGATGCCCACTGATGGATGGCCTCTGATAGATATCCTCTGATGGATAGTCTCTGATAAATACCTTCTAAAAGATACTCTTTTGAAGCTGCCCTCTTATGAATGCCCTCTAAGTGTTCTCTGATGGATGCCTTCGGATGGATACTCTGATGAATGTCCTCTGACAGATATTCCTTGATGGATATTCCCTGATTCATGACCTCTGACAGATATCCTTTGATGGGTGTCCTCTTAGGAAAGCCTCGGATGGATATTCTCTGATGGATGTCCAGTGATAGATGCCTTCTGAAGGCTGCTTTCTAATAGATGCATCTGATCGACCTACTCTGATAGATGTCCACTGATGGATGCCCTCTGATGGATTCTCTGTGATCTATGCCCTCTAATAGATATCCTTTAATGGGTGTCCTCTGAGGATAGTTTCTGATAGATGTGCTCTGATGAATGCTTTCTGAAGACAGCCCTCTGAGAGATAAACTTGATAAAGCCTATGATTGATGATGCCCTCTGATGGATACTCTCTGATGAATGTCCTCTGAAAGATATCTTCTGATGGATGTTCTCTGTCAACAAGACTGGAGTGCAGAGTGCAGTGGCATGCTCCTGGCCACCACAGCCCTGACCTTCTTGGCTCAGGTGATCTCTCCATCTCTCATCCTTACAAATAGCTGGAACCGTAGGCACATGCCAACACTCCTGGCAAGTTTTTTGATTTATTGTAGAGACGAAGTCTCATCAATAAATCAAAAGACTGGTCTTGAATCCCTGGACTCAGGCACTCCTCTTCCCTCTGCCTCTCAAAGTGCTGGGATTACATGTGTGAGGCACTGTGCCTGGCTTGAAAATAACTTTTAATAGCTGCCTTTTCATGGATGCCTCTTGATGGATGCCTTTTGATAGATGCCCTCTGATGGGTGTTCTCTGATGGATTCCCTCTTATGGATGTTCTCTGATGGATATCTTCTGAGGGACATCCTCTGATGGATGTACTCTGATAGGTGTTGTCCTCTGAAATCTGCCCTCAAAGATACCCTTTGATTGATATAAACTGATGGATACTCTCTGATAATGGCCTCTGACAGATATCCTTTGGTGGACGTCCTCTGAGGATAACTTCTTATAAATGCCCTCTGATGGTTGCCGCCTGATAGGTGCCCTCTGATAGATGTCTTCTGATGACGTCTTCTGACACATATCCTTTGATGGGTGTTCTCTGAGGATAGCTTCTGTTAGATCCCCTCTGGTGGATGTGCTTTGTGGATGCCCTTGGAAAGCTGCCCTCTGATGGATGCCCTCTGATGGATACACACTCAGATGAATGCTCTCTGACATATCTTTTGATTGGTGTCTTCTGTGAATAGTTTCAGATAGATGCTCTCTGCTAGATACCCTCTGATGGATGTCCTCTGCTAGATGCCCTCTGAGAGATGTCCTCTAAAGGATGCCCTCTGATGGATACTTTCTGGTGATTATTCCCTGATGAATCCCTTTTGTCAGGTATTCTCTGATGGGTTTCCTCTGAAGATACCTTCTGATCAATGCCCTCTTATGGGTGCCCTCTGATGGATGCTGTTTGATCGATACCCTCTGATAGATGGCCTCTAATTGATATCTTCTGATGGATATTCTCTGATGGATGTCTTCTAATAGATGCTACTGATGGGTGTCTTATGATGGATGGCATCTGATGAATGTTCTCTGAAGAATGTCCTCTTATAGATATCCCCTGATGTATATCCTCTGATGGATACTGATTGATGAATATCCTCCAATGAATGTCCTCTGGTGGATGTCCTGTGATGGATATCTTCTCATGAATGCTCTCTGATGGATGTCCTCTAATAAATACTCTGTTATTGATGCTCTCTGATGGACTTTCTTGGATAGATGCCCTTTGAAGGCTGCAGTATGATAGATGTCCTCTGATTGACGTACTGTGTTGGCTGCTTTCTGATAGCTGCACTCTGATGGATGTCCTCTGATGGATATCCTGTGGTGGATGATCTCTGATAGGTGCACTCTGATGGATATTCTGTGGTGGATACCCTCTAATAGATGCCCTCTGATGGATGTCCTCTGAGGTTTGCCATCTGATAGATGTCCTCTGATGGATGCCTTCCTATTAATACCCTCTCATTGATGCACCTTGATCTATACCCTCTGATCAATACCTTTTTATAGATTCCCTGTGATCTATACCCTCTGATTGATGCCCTCTGATGGATGCCCTCTGAGCTCTCCCTTCTGATCAACTCCCTCCAATGGATGTCTTCTGATTAGTGTCTGAGGGATGACCTCTGATCAATATCCTGTGATCAATACCCTCTGATGGTTGCCCACTGATAAATACCCTCTGATGAATGCCCTCTTTTCAATACCTTCTGATAGATGTCCTCTGATAGATGCCCTCAGATGGATATGCTGATGAGTGCCTTCTGACAGATATTCTTTGATGAATACTCCCTAATTAATGCCCTCTGACAGGTATCCTTTGATGTCCTCTTAGGAAAACATCTGATGGATATTTTCTGAAAGATGTCCAGTGATAGATGCCTTCAGAAAGGTGATTTCTAATAGATACCCTCTCATCGATATGCTCTGATAGCTGTCCTCTGATGGATGTCCTCTGATGGATACTCCGATGTATGCCCTCTAATAGATATCCTTTAATGGTTATCCTCTGAGGATAGCTCCTAATAGTTGTGCTTTTATGGATGTCTTCTGAAGGCTGCCCTTTGAGAGGTGCCCTTGATAGATGTCCTATGATGGAAGATGTCCTTTGATGGATACTCTCTGATGAATGTCCTCTGACAGATATCCTCAGATGGATGTTCTCTGAGGATAGCTTTTCTTTTGAGTCAGAGTCACACTCTGTCAGTAAGACTGGAGTGCAGAGTGCAGTGGCATGCTCACAGCTACCACAACCCTGACTTGCTGGGCTTAAGTGATCCTTCCACTTCAGCCTTCCAAGTAGCTGGCACCGTAGGCACATGCCACCACTCCTGACAAATTTTTTGATTTATTGTAGAGATGTAGTCTCACCAAATTGCCCAGGCTGGTCTTAAACCCCAGGACTCAGGCACTCCTCTTGCCTCTGCCTTCCAAAGTGCTGGGATTACAGGAGTGAGCCACTATGCCCAGCTTGAGGATAGCCTAATAGATGCCCTTTTATGAATGTCTTTGATAGAGGTCTTCTGATGGATTCTCTGGTGGATTCTCTTCTGATAGGTATCTTCTGATAGATATCCTCTGATGTTTGCACTCTGATAGATATCCTCTGAAGGATGCACTCTGATAGATATTGTCCTCTGAAGTCCACCATCTGATAGATGCCCTTTGATTTGATATCCTCTGATAACAGCTTCTGACAGATATCCTTTGATGAGTGTCCTCTGAGTACAGCTTCTGATAGATGTGTTCTGATGGATGATTTCCGAAGTCTACCCTCTGATAGATGCCCTTGATGATAGTTGTCCTATGATGGATGATCCCCTCTGATTGATACTCTCTGATAAATGTCCTCTGACAGATACCCTCTCATGGCTGTCCTCTGAGGATAACTTTTTTTTTTGAGTTGTAGTTGTACTCTGTCACCCAGGTTGGAGTGCAGAGTGCAGTGGCATGCTCATGGCCACTGCAGCTTTCACCTGATGGGCTCACGTGATCCTTCCACCTCAACCTTCCAAGTACCTGGAACCACAGGTACATGCCACCACACCCGGCAAATTTTTTGATTTGTTGTAGAGATGGAGTCTCACCAAGTTGCCTATGCTGGTCTTGAACCCCTGGACTCAGGCAGTTCTCTCACCTCTGCCTCCCAAAGTGCTTGGATTACAGGTGTGAGCCACTGTGCCCGGCTTGAGGATACCTTGTAATAGATGTCCTTTCATGGATGCCTTCTGATAGATGCCCTCTGACAGATATTCTCTGATGGATGCCCTCTTATGGGTGCTATCTGATGGATATCACCTGATGGATGGCCTCTGATGGATGTGCTCTGATAGATGTTTCCCTCTGAAGTCCACCTCTGAAAGATGCCCTTTGATATACACTGATTGATACTCTCTGGTAATGGCCCCTGACAGATATCCTTTGATGGGTATCCTCTGGGGAAAGCTTCTTATAAATGCTCTCTGATAGATGTCCTCTGATGAATGCCCTCTGATGGATACTCTAATGAATGCTCTCTGACAGATATACTTTGATTAGTGTCTTCTGTGATAGCTTCTGATAGATGCCCTCTACTAGATACCCTCTGATGGACGTCCTCTGATAGATGCCCTCTGACAGATATCCTCTGAAGAATGTCCTTTGATGGATACCTTTTGATGAATGCCCTCTGATTGATACCCTTTGATATGTGCCCTCTGAGGATAGCTTCAGATAGATGCCATCTGTTTAATACCTTCTGACACATGTTCTCTGATGGATGCCTTCTGATGGATTCCCTCTGATAGATGCTCTCTTCTGAATGCCCTCTGATGAATGCCTTCTTATAGATGCCCTGATTTCGATATACTCTGATGTCTGCTTCTGATGGATATCTTGATGGATGACCTCTGATAGATGCCCAATGATAGATGTCCCCTGAAGGCAAACCTTGAATGAAATACTCTGAAAAAGGTCCTCTGATGAATGCTCTCTGATATCTTTAGATGGGTGTCCTCTGAGGATAACTTCTGATAAATGCCCTCTGATGGATGCCCTCTGATAGTTGCTATCTGATGAATGTTTTCTGATAGATATCCTTTGATGGCTGTCCTCTGATGGATTCCCTCTGATAGATGCCCTGATTTCAATATACTCTGATGTATGCCCTAAGTTCGATATTCTCTGATGGACGTCCTCTGATAGATGCCCTCTAGTGGATGTCTTCTGATGGATATCCTCTGAAGTCCACCCTCAGAAAACAAACACACAAACAAAACCAGTCGGAGAGAGTTGATAAGCATCAATCTTTTGAGTTTTTTCATGTGGTTACCCTAGATCAGCAGACTTGGTAAGCAGGTACTCTGCCTTCCAACACAAAACTATATCAAATATTTTTCAGCTGCCTGAAGTCAGCATCATGAGAGTCTAAAATATGTATTGCCTTGCAATCCCCTGCCATGCTGTTAAGCATAATTTTGGTTAATGTAATATATAATTCCACTTCCAGGTACCATTTTCTGTATTAGCTTAGCTACTATAATACAGAAACCCCAAACATAGTGATCTTTAAGAATTAAGTTCACTACTTTCCCATATGGCAGTCTAGAGTTCACAAGATAGCTCTACCACTGATAACACGTATTCTTCTAGGTTGTTGCAGTTGTCAGAATTTCTCAGCCAGCAGAAACGGATAAAGCAATAATACAAGGCAAACAGGTGCTCTTTATTGGATAATCTAGAAATTACATACATTTCTCCTCATATGCCGTTGGCTTAAGCTTATTTACATGGTCACACCTAGATACAAATTTGTCCTCTAAGTGGTGTCTACCTGCTTTGCTGAAATTGACTGGAGAGGGATTATACTACTAAAAATGAAAAAAAAGAATGGTTAATGAAATAAGTGGTCCCTGGAAGAAAAGGGTTTCCAAATCCTTGCTCACATTTATTCCATTGTTCTGATTTTCTGTGTAAACAGGTTTCTAAGTGTCTGCAAAGCAAGATATGAAATGTGAAATAAAAAATCCAGACACAAAGACTCACCTTTGACATAGATTATAACCCTCATACACTGCACATTCCCACTTCAGCCTCATATTCACCATCACATTGCACATCTCATAAGAAGGAAGGAAAAAGGAAGCTTGATAACATAGAAATTTATTGTCTTTATTTTGGAATGTTTGTACTTGAAGTTTTTAAAATTATATTTTCTTTATGTTGAATTTCTAGAAATCTGTGTCACATATCACCCAGACAAGAGTCACAGCACAGTCTCCAGTTGGATCTAGGCCTTGCCAACCTTTTTAGCTGAGTTTATTATCCTCCTCAAGTCCAAGAGACACCAAAGTCAGTGACTTACAGAAATATGATTTAGATATAACACAGTCACATACACATAGTATATAGCATTCTAAGATAAGAAATGGGAGGCAAACCTCCCACTGATAATAGTAACTGCCCCCAAACCAATGTCTATTCTACCATTTGAGTCTTTTTAAGGCTAGTTGAACACATTCTGTGTCCAGGATTACAATTCCATGCACATCTTCTGATCAGTAATAAGCTCATTTTCCAAGTTTCTTGATATTAGTAAGTTTTGGATAAAAGGTAGAATAAGGACTCACAACAGGGCTATCACCTACTTTAAATTAAGTATAATGATATTGTGCATCAGATGCATGTGAACTTAACAGCAGTGAATCTGCCATCAAGAAACTATAATCTCTTCTTCAACTAAGCAAATCCCATTCCTGGACCTGCAAGAGAATGGTACAAACAACAGGAAATGATGACTCAATCAAGGTGCCTTATTTGAGAAGCTCTACCAACAACAGAAGTTTCTCGAGCTGACAACCTTATTGGCCTTTTTTTAAACTCTTATGAGTGAATTTCTAATTCTCATGAATAGATTTCTCATGTGTATAAATCTAAGGGAAGATTGAGGTGTCTTGGCAACAATTTTTTAGATTTCATTAATGGAAACCATCTCTACACTAATTAAAGAAATTTGATTGCTCTTGAATCCTTATTTCCTTTAATGAATCCTTGTTCATGAAAAGGAAATACATATGCCCTATGTACCAGAACACCAATACTGTCAACATAATTATTTGTATCACTTGGATTGTTAAAAATACAGCATTCCGCAAGAGATATTTCCATCTGGTCAGCATCATTTCTCTGAATGCCAAAAGTAGCTTTAGAATCATTCGTTATGCAAAACTGCAGGAAATTGTCATCAATTGAAGTTGCTTCTCAGAGTAAAACCTATTCATGTTTCCTGGACTGTCTCCCAAGTACTTACTCTTCATCCCCAAGAGGAGCGGAAGAGCCTAATCTAATTGCAGATGAAGCAGGCATGCTTGTCTCAGTCCCTAGTTCTTGTATTACTTTCTGTCTTTCAACACACTAAGAGCATATATCCTTCGTTG
>NW_006949147.1:0-758 GCF_000164805.1 Carlito syrichta | reverse complement strand
GTGGAGGGTACTTGACTTTCCCAGCAACCACAGTCTCAGTTGGGCTCATTAGTATTAACGACATTATGCTTTGGATGACCTAGAAAACATATTTTTTGCCAGAGGGTGGAATATGCATATAAACCACAAGAACAGCTGGCGTTTGCCATATCTATGGTGTTACTAGTTTCACAGTTGTTTAAGTCAGATTAGGATTTGGGGTGCATTGTGGAAAATCCCCATTAAATGTACAAGGAATTGTTGTCACTGTACTTTGTACCATTCACCCAAAGCAAAAGTCATATCATTTGCTGGGGGTCTGGATTTTGGAGGCACTTTTTGTCATATACTTAGGAGAGCCATTCATTTAGTAAACATGAAGCTGCTGTTTTTGAGTGTGACTTTGAGATAGCAAGACACTGCTGTAGAATCAGCAGAGGTACAAGCTGCCCTGTAAAGGGATCCTTATGATCAAGAAGCCCCACTGTTTCTGGAAATGACTATAGTAGATATACATACACTATGAAACTTGTGACAAATGCCTCTAGAATTACATACAGACCCTTTAGGTTTTAGATAAGTCCATAACATTTTTCTGCTAACAATCATTATGCAATTGAAAAATAGCCTTTGCAGGCCGGGCTCGGTGGCTCAACCTGTAATCCCGTGCTTTGGGAGGCTGAGGTGAGTGGATTGCCTGAGCCCGCGGGTTCGAGACCCGCCTGGGCAACTTGGCGAGACCTCATCTCTACAATAAATCAAAAAATTATCCGGGCTTG
>NW_006949146.1:0-803 GCF_000164805.1 Carlito syrichta | reverse complement strand
GAAGTTCAACAGTATTTGAAAATGATAGCACTCAAAAATAAATATCAGAAAAATATCTCAACCTTTAAAGCATTATGAAAAAACCCATAGACAACATCATACTTGGTGAGAAAGAAAGCTTTCTCATGTAAGATACAACATATGTCATGTCATGGTCCTTACTTCATAATTTTTTTTTTGAGTTGGAGTCTCACTGTCACCCAGACTGCAGCCTCGACTTGCTGGGCTCCAGCAATCCTTCCACCTCAGCATTCCAAGTAGCCAGAACTACAGGTGCGCACTACCTTGCCCGGTTAATTTTGCTGATTTATTGCAGAGATGAGATCTCACCAAGTTGCCCAGGTGGGTCTCGAACTCATGGGCTCAGGCAATTTACTCACCTCTGCCTCCCAAAGTTTGGGATTACAGGCTGAGGCACAGAGTCCACCCATACTCCATAATTTAAATTAAGCTGTGCAAATAGCCACAAATTTAAAAAAGAATAAAGAGCAAAAAATACAAATAATTATTCACATGAGTATACTTTTAACATACTTACACATTGACCCAAATTTATTATCAGAAAATAAAATGAAATAAACTATTTCTGCACCAAAAAAGTAGTTTTTGCCATATAAATAAAAGGTGGTATACACACACACACACACACACACACACACACACACACACACACAAAATGAGTAAAGACATCCAAATCCTGCCATATGAAGCTGGTAACAAACTGCAAAAATTAATAAAGACTTATTTTTAAGTGATCCATTAATCACCAACCAACTTTATAAAAACTAAACTTATCTATATGT
>NW_006949145.1:0-782 GCF_000164805.1 Carlito syrichta | reverse complement strand
TTGGGATGTCTTTACTCATTTTGTGTGTGTGTGTGTGTGTGTGTGTGTGTGTGTGTGTATACCACCTTTTATTTATATGGCAAAAACTACTTTTTGGTGCAGAAATAGTTTATTTCATTTTATTTTCTGATAATAAATTTGGGTCAATTTGTAAGTATGTTAAAAGTATACTCATGTGAATAATTATTTGTATTTTTTGCTCTTTATTCTTTTTTAAATTTGTGGCTATTTGCACAGCTTAATTTAAATTATGGAGTATGGGTGGACTCTGTGCCTCAGCCTGTAATCCCAAACTTTGGGAGGCAGAGGTGAGTAAATTGCCTGAGCCCATGAGTTCGAGACCCACCTGGGCAACTTGGTGAGATCTCATCTCTGCAATAAATCAGCAAAATTAACCGGGCAAGGTAGTGCGCACCTGTAGTTCTGGCTACTTGGAATGCTGAGGTGGAAGTATTGCTGGAGCCCAGCAAGTCGAGGCTGCAGTCTGGGTGACAGTGAGACTCCAACTCAAAAAAAAATTATGAAGTAAGGACCATGAAATGACAATATGTTGTATCTTACATGAGAAAGCTTTCATTCTCACCAAGTATGATGTTGTCTATGGGTTTTTCATAAATGCTTTAAAGGTTGAGATATTTTTCTGATATTTATTTTTGAGTGCTTCATTTTCAAATACTGTTGAACTTCTTAAACTTTTTTAAACTTTTGAGATAATTTGGTTGTTTTTGAAATTTGTTCTACTGATACAGTATATTGCAATAATTTACATTTGGATGTGAAAA
>NW_006949144.1:0-916 GCF_000164805.1 Carlito syrichta | reverse complement strand
TGAAAAGAACCAAAGTAGCAGGTCAAATTTTGTGAAAATTACCAGAATGAAATTAAGACATTGCTCACATGCAGTGTTCAGAGAGATCAATGTGCAAAGTTAGCAGGTTGGTGCACTCTTTAGGATTATACATTAGTCAGCAAAAATACACAGGGATTAGGTCCAGGGAGGTATGTTACTACAAACAGGAGGTTTTTTGAATTATGGTCCAAGAAAACTGAAGACAATAATCAGAAACTAGTATTTACACGTGTTTACCTCCTTATATGAATTAACATTTATGGAAATAAGAAGTAATGACCTGAAGCACATGTTAATCAACAAACTTACAAAATAGTTGAATTAATTTATAAAAATGAAAAAGATAAATTCCTATAACTTCTAAGTTTATTATTTTTAATTTAATTAATATAGCTATATTTGTCTAGAAAAAAAAATCATGAACTATCTTTCACAGTTTGTGTCTCCCCCAGAAATTCACATGTTGAAGCATTAATCCTCAATAGGGTTTTAAAAAGAAGGTGGTAGGGTGAAACCATAACCTAATATGGCTGGTGACTTTACAAGAAGACAGAGAAACCGAGGATGCTCATGCACATGCACAAGAAGGGGCCTTCATACAAGCTAAGGAGGGATGCCTTTGGAGAAACCAAACCTTCCAGCACTTTGGCCTTGGACTTCCAGCCTCCAGGAATATGAGAAATAATTGTTTGTTATTAAAGCAAATAACATCTAGGGTATTTTGTTATGACAGTCCTAGCAGACAGCTCCTTAAACAGGAAGAAATAATGCTAAAGCTCCCAAATCCTCTAGCCACACATGTAAATATATAGCACATGTGTATATTATAGATTATATAAAATAGGAGCAATACTTTGTCATGCAATCTGATAGGTCAGTGAGCACAAATGACTTT
>NW_006949143.1:0-818 GCF_000164805.1 Carlito syrichta | reverse complement strand
TTCTTTTTTTATGGCTGCTTAGTATTCCATCGTGTATATGTACACATTTTTTTAATCCAGTCCTCTTTTGATGGGCAGCATGGTTGTTTGCAGGTTCTTGCTATTGTGAACAACGCTGCGATAAACATACATGTGCAGGTATCTTTTTTATAGAGTGATTTGTGTTCTTCAGGGTATATTCCCAGTAGGGGGATTGCAGGGTCATATGGAAGGTCAATTTTTAGAGTTTTTAGGAATCGCCACACTGCTTTCCACAGAGGTTGCACTAGTTTACACTCCCACCAGCAGTGTAGAAGTGTTCACTTTTCACCACACCCTCTCCAGCAGCTGTTATTTTTTGAGTTGTTGATAATTGCCATTCTGACTGGAGTTAGGTGGTATCTCAGTGTGGTTTTGAATTGCATCTCCCTGATGATTAGTGAGGTTGAGCATTTCTTCATGTGTTTGTTGGCTGCTCGAATGTCTTCTTTTGTGAAGTGTCTGTTCATATCTTTTGCCCATTTTATAATGGAGTTGTTTGTTTTCTTCTTTTCAGTACATTTCAGTTCCTTGTAGATCCAGGATGTTAAGCCTTTGTCAGACCTAGAGTTGGCAAAGACTTTTTCCCAGTCTGTAGGCTGTCTTCCTGCTCTCTTGATGGTTTCTTTGGCTTTGCAGAAGCTTGTCAGTTTAATAAGGTCCCATTTGTCTATCTTCTCTCTTAAGTCCTGTGGGTTTCGGGTTTTGTACAGGAATTGGATGCCAGTTCCGATTTCCATGAGAGTATTTCCTTCCTTTTCTAAGGTTCTTATGGTTTGAGGTTTTACATTTAGGTCTGA
>NW_006949142.1:0-720 GCF_000164805.1 Carlito syrichta | reverse complement strand
GGGCACTGGCAAACATCTGGAGGTATTGCTGAGACGAAACAGGAATCTTAGACACTATGTCCCTAGAAAGCTCTACTCATGTTACCAATGTGGAACAAGAAAATGAGTTTGCATGTGACAGGAAACTTCTGGGTAGTTGCTAATTTTTCCTGACTTAAGGAAGTTCTCATACCTAGAAGCATACAGGATTTTTCTAAATGCTAATCTGGAATTTGGAAGTCCCAGTCCCCACATTTTTCAGAGTTAATTCCTATATCTATACTACAAATCTGTCATTACCAATCACCAGGAACCAGCTGCTCCTTTTCTTAGTTGTAATAGAGAATCTGGCAATCTGCTTGGCTCTTCTTGCAGGAGTATGTAAGGCCAGATTCCACAACCCAATGAAGCATCTCGCCATTTTTAGTGTAATTTCTGTCTTCAGGTTTACCTCCTAATCCAAAACTACTGCTGGAATTTTAGATTGATTTCGTAACTTAGGATTAGGAGTTCCCACATATTTAGAATGTATTCTTAAAGGGGATCCACAAATTTGGCTTCCTGTGCCCTCCTGATCTCTTGGGCGAATGAATAGTGGTATATAAGAGATTTTATTTCCACATATCAGGTAACATCTGGGAGTCTTACTGAGAACAAAAACAATATGAGTTACGTGGGTCGATAAACCAAGAATTCTACCTGGACACATTATAAGGTCTAATCTGGAATCTGGGCTTCTAA
>NW_006949141.1:0-387 GCF_000164805.1 Carlito syrichta | reverse complement strand
TTTAGTAGTATAATCCCTCTCCAGTCAATTTCAGCAAAGCAGGTAGACACCACTTAGAGGGCAAATTTGTATCTAGGTGTGACCATGTAAATAAGCTTAAGCCAATGGGATATGAGGAGAAATGTGTGTAATTTCTAGATTATCCAATAAAGAGCACCTGTTTGCCTTGTATTATTGCTTTATCCGTTTCTGCTGGCTGAGAAATTCTGACAACTGCAACAACCTAGAAAAATACGTGTTATCAGTGGTAGAGCTATCTTGTGAACTCTAGACTGCCATATGGGAAAGTAGTGAACTTAATTCTTAAAGATCACTATGTTTGGGGTTTCTGTATTATAGTAGCTAAGCTAATACAGAAAATGGTACCTGGAAGTGGAATTATATATT
>NW_006949140.1:0-770 GCF_000164805.1 Carlito syrichta | reverse complement strand
TTCCACGGATCTTCGCACACTTCCAGTCTAACTTCAGGAGACACCAGTCCCTTTTAAGTGTTCACCTGATTAGGTCAGATCCAGTCAAATCATCTCCCTCTTGATGAACCAAATCCCAGAAGTGGTATCTCCTCATATTTATAGGATCTACCAAACTCAAAGGGTAGGTGTTCTAACGATATGCTCTCTTGGGGCCAGGCATTTGAGGGATTATCTTCAAATTCTGCCTTCTACAGTGTTATATATCACATGTTGATCAGTTTGAAGAGTAAAACATGGGTGTGCTAGGTAATAGGCTGACTTGACTCAGTGAATTATTTTCCTAACATCCTTTAATCTCTCTCTCTCTCTCTCTCTCTCTTTCTCTCTCTCTGTGTGTGTGTGTGTCTGTGTGTGTGTGTGTGTGTGTGTTTATAAATTGTAATCTTTGATGTGAAAAACAATGATGTTAGGGAAAATGAGGAATAAGAAAGAAGCAAACAAGTTGGATGTTCACCCCTCTACTGGTAGCTTAGGTTAGTGTTGGGAGCCGCCCATAGAGGTCTACCTTCTGATATGGTCAAGGAGACTGATGACCCTGGATGGCATGGTATGTCCGGGAAAGCGGTGGTTCTACTTTTTCTGCTTTGCTTAGTCATGCTGCCGGTGGAAACCCTAGGGGTTGAGAAACTATAGCTTGCTAATCAACCATAGAAAATAGACTCCGGAGGATTGCGGATAATTTTATTTACTCACCTCATGGTTACAGCACAGAGAGGAAAAATCATAGT
>NW_006949139.1:0-748 GCF_000164805.1 Carlito syrichta | reverse complement strand
TAAAATAGTGTCTGGTAAAGTATTGTTGAGCAGATATTTCCAGAGCACCTAGAGTTTATTCAGAAATATATAGAAATCTTGAAGACCAATTTGGAGTATGACTCTCAATAAGGGTCAATATTTCTTTTTTCTTTTTTTTGAGTTGGAATCTCACTCAGTCACCCAGACTGGAGTGTGGAGCATGCTCCCAGTCACCACAGCCTCACCCTGCTGGGCTTTGGTGATCCTTCCTCCTCAGCTACCAAGTAGCCAGAACTACAGGTGCGTGTTACCACACCTAGCTAATTTTTGATTTATTGTAGAAACTAGGTCTTGCCAAGTTGCCTGGGAAGGTCTTGAACCCATGGGCTCAGGCAATCCACTCACTCTGGCCTCCCAAAGTGCTGGGATTACTGACTGATCCACTGAGCCTGGCCAAGGGCTAATATTTCAAAAATTCAATCAGATTTATAGAATAATGATTTTTTTTTTCTGGGGTGAATTCTAGGTATGGTTGATGATGACATTACACTGAGGGGAAGAAGAATTGGGGATAATGGACAAATGCTTGAATTGAAGTATGGAGAAAAAAAGATTTAACAGTAGTATCCATTTTCCATCCTGTACTGACCTGGGATAAACTCATTATTGGCAATACAACATCTCCAGGTAACAAAAATACTTAATGCAAGCAATTTTAGCCTTGCAGAACAGTCCATCTTTGAATTCCACTTTAAAAAGGGGGGGGGGGGTGAAGCCATTTCCTTCC
>NW_006949138.1:0-6201 GCF_000164805.1 Carlito syrichta | reverse complement strand
ACTCTTTTAAAAATATAAATTGGATTAAAATATTAATGGAATGTGATTTAATATTTACTTCAAATATATAAGGGAAAATTTTATCTAAGAATTGCACATCTGTATTATTTAATCAAAATTAACAAGTAGAAAATACAAAGTGCACCAAGAAAATATTCACAAATTTTAATAATGGAAAAAGCTATGTTAAATTATGTTACTGTTTTTTTATAAAATCTTTAATATTTATTATGCATTCTGCTTTCTTAACAGCACTTAGTTACACTGAATCTCAAGGTTCAGTTTTGGAAGAATTATATAGATCTTGTATCTCAGCAAGTTTCAATTTAGGCAGAATAAAACATTCAGAATTTATGTGAGATACACTGTAGTTGTCAATTTTGAAGGCAGAGTTATGTCATGTATTCCAACGTATTCAAAGGAAAAGGAGTTATCATTGGAGTATTATACAATTCTTAAAAAATCATTCACTGCATAATGAACATTTTCAGACCCAACCCTGAATTGTAACCATTTTTAAAGTAAAAAATAAAAATAAACAATAGTATAAACAAATAAAGTCAGTTGCATATTTACAGCTTTTGTATATTTATTTAATTTTTTTTTAAATGGGGGTACAAATCAGAGTTAGATATACAAACATTGATTATACAAGGTCCCTCGATTATGTGGTATTCCCCTCCCTTACTTAGCAGTATCCCTCCACTGCCCATGTCACCCGTCCCCGTAAACAGTTTTCCACTATTGCCAATCACTTTCTTACAGCACTACAAGTCATCCAGTTAAGCTCATGTGTGAGAACATATGGAACTCTGTTCTTTGTTTTTGTGATAAATCACTGAAAATGACTGACCTCATATCCAGCAATCGTTCTGCAAAATC
This sequence comes from Carlito syrichta, assembly GCF_000164805.1. Classification (NCBI taxonomy): domain Eukaryota; kingdom Metazoa; phylum Chordata; class Mammalia; order Primates; family Tarsiidae; genus Carlito; species Carlito syrichta. The sequence goes on along the minus strand of NW_006949138.1, from coordinate 5,319 downwards.
CTTCTAATTCTCCCTTTTTCTTGACTGCATAATAATTCACTGCATAATAATGCACTGTGTATATACCACATTTATTTTATCCATTCCAGCTTTGACGGGCAACATGGTTGATACAATGTTTTATTGCATTTGTTATTAGAGCTGCAGAAAATATACTGGTTCAGGTATCTTTTGATAAAATGATTTGTGTTCCTCAAGGTAAGTTCTTGACAGGGAAATTGCTGAGTCGCATGGTATCTTGTCGCTTTACAAACCACAACACTGTTTTCCAAGGTGTTGCTCTACCTTTCAGTGCACTTTCAGTTTAGAAGCATGTATTTCTTCCCAAATTCTTACCTGCATCTGTTACGGTTTGCTTTATAAATCATGGCCAGTCTTACAGGGGGTTTCTGGTATTTCAAAGAGGTTTAATTTGCTTTTCTTTGATGATCAGTGAGGCTGAGCAACTTTCATGTCTGCTGGCTGCCCGAATCTGCTCTTATGAAAAGTGTCCAATCATGTATTTTGCACACTTTTCAAATGGAATGTTTATCTGTTTTTTTCTGAGTGTTTGAGCTTCTTGTAGATCCTAGATGTAATGTCTCTTTACAGATATATAGGTGGGGAATCATTTTTGCCATTCTGTTGGCTGTATCCCTGCCCTTTTGACGGTTTGTTGGTTTTGCAGAAGTATATTAATTTGATGATATCCCATTTGTCTTACTTACGTCTTAAGGCATGGGTATTTAGGGTTTTGTAGAAAAATTAGTTTCCGATTCCAGTTTCCCTAATGGTGTGTCCTCCGTTTTCTAAAATTTTTGTAATTTATTGTTTTACGTTTAGGTCTTTGATCCATATAGAGTTAATGTGTATGGTGATATATAGGGGTCCTATTTCAATCTTGTGCATGTTGTCAGCCATTTCATGGCACCATTTACAGAATATGTTCTCCATTACCCAGTGGGTCTTGAAGGTTTTTTCAAAGATGAGTTGGTTGAGGATTTGAGGATATCATTCTCTGGCCTGATACATTGTCTTATGGACCTATTTTTGTACCAATACCAGTCTGTGCTGATTACTGTAAACATATAATACAATCTGAAGTCTGGAACTGCGATTGCTCCTGCTTTGTTTCTTTTGATAATTTTCTTTTGGCTTTTCATGTTGGTTTATGGTTTCACATGAATTCCCTTTGTAATTTCGAGGTCTGAGAAGAATGATGTTAACTTAATGGTTATTTCATTGAATATGTAGATAGACTAAAAGCCTAATTTTTACAGTAAAAGAGGTAAGTAAAGTCAGGGAAACAAGCAGGTAAATTGTCATTTATGACAGCAGTCTCAGAACTTTGACATAATAATGGAAGGGACACTGACTACTGAGCAATCCTTAGGCTTCAAACACTTGTGTACAGTGCTCTGCCAAATGCAGTAGACACCTTGGATTTCATTCCAAAGAAGTGAAGATAACCATATGTTCACATGGTGAACACAACCAAAAATTTCTCCATGGGAAAGTGACCATTCAACAATAAGCTAAACGAGGTAGTAATTTATTTTTTTCTTTTTAAGCAGTCTTTATTGAAAGGACCAAGAAACTCCCAAACCTGGAAGGAACCTGAGGGAGTTGCCCACGAGGTAGTCTTTTATCATTATGATCACGGAGTCCTGTTGGAGCTTGAATGTAGCACAACCAAATAATATTTTAGCACTTTCTTTAGTTTAGAAACTTTTGGATGTTTTTAAAACTGTGAAACAGCTTTTGAACAGTTTTTCCTACAGGATTTGAACATTGCTTTTGCTAAGATCATAATGAATTTTCCAGAGTTTTCAATTATCTAAATTTTTATACTAATGATGTGCCCAAATACCTACTACTTTGTAAATCTCCATGTTATTTTGGTTTATACATATTGGGCCCCAAATTCTCTTTTTCTGTGTGCCTCATTTTAAATGGTTGGTGATGAAAAGTATCAGATTAATCGGATACTTTGTTGCAGAGTACAGCATCATGTCTAGGTAGAGAAAATACTAGGGGATTCAATGGAAATACTCTTTGAAAATATAAATTGGGTTAAAATATAAAGGGATTGTAATTAATTAATCTCTAAGGATTTCCCATCTGTAATATTAAATCAAAATTAACAAGCAGAAAATACAGAGTGCACCAAGAAAATTTACACAAATTTTCAGAATAAGAAAAGCTGTACTCAATTATGATACTGTTTTATTTTCTAAAATTTTTAAGATTCATTATGCATTCTGCCTTTTGAATAGCACTTACATACACTGAATGTCAAGGTTCACTTTTCTATGAATGATATAGATCTGGAATCTCAACAAGTTTCAATTTAGGCAGAATAAAACATTCAGAATTTATGTGAGAAACACTGTAGTTGTCAGTTTTGAAGGCAGAATTATACCATGTATTCCAACGTTTTAAAAGGAAAGGGAGTTATAATTGGATTATTATACAATTCTTAAAAAAACAATCCCTGCATAATGAACATTTCTAGGCCCAACCGTGAATTGTAACCACTTTTAAAGTAAAAAAAAAAAAGTAGAATAAACAAATAAAGTCAGGTGCATATTTTACCACTTTCATTTATTTATTTATTTATTTATTTATTTATTTAAATTTTTTAAAACATGTGGGTTACAATTCAGAGTTAGATATACAACAATTGATTATGCAGTGTCCCTGATTGATGAGGTATGCCCCTCCCTTCCTTAGCAGTGTCCCTCCTCAACCAATCTCACCGCTCCCCCTAAACAGGTTTCCACTGCTGCCAATCACTTTCTAACAGCACTGTAAGTGATCCAGTTTAGCTCATGAGTGAGAACATATGGAACTCTGTTCTATGGCCCTGTGATAAATCACTGAAAATGACCTACTTCATATTGATCAAACCTTTTCACAATCCTTCTCTCTAGCCTTTTTTATAGCTGCATAATATTCCACTGTGTATATACCTCATTTTTTACCCATTCCAGCTTTGATGAGCAACATATGTGGTACTATGTTTTTTTGCAATTGTGATTAGAGCTGCAAAAAGCATACGGGTGCAGGTATGTTTTTGGTAAAAATTATTTGAGTTCCTCCAGGTATATTCTCGACAGGGGAAATTCTGAGTCACATGGTGGGTCAAGAACTTGTTCCTTTACAAACGACCACACTGTTTTCCAAAGATATTGTTCTGGTTTTCAGTCCACGTGCAGTGTAGAAGCATTTATTTCTTTCAATATCCTGACCTGCATCTGTTATGGTTTGTTTTATTAATGATTGCCTGTATCACAGGGGGTATGTGATATTTCAAAGTGGTTTCATTTGCATTTCTTTGAGGATGAGTGAGGCTGAGCAATTTTCATGTGTTTGCTGGCTGCCTATATCTCCTCTTATGAAAAGTGTCCAATCACGTATTTTGCACACTTTTCAAAATTAATGTTTGTCTGATGTTTCTGAGTGTTTGAGTTTCTTGTATATCCTAGATGTAATGCCTCTTTACAGATATATAGGTGTAGAATCGTTTTTCCCATTCTGTTGGCTGTATTCCTGCCCTTCTGACGGTTTCTTTTGTTTTGCAGAAGTTTATTAATTTGATGACTTCCCACTAGTCTTACTCATGTCTTAAGGCATGGATACTTAGGGCTCTGAAGAGGAATTAGTTTCCGATACTAGTCCCCCTAATGGTGTCTCCTGCGTTTTCTAAGACTTTTATAATTTGTTGTTTTACGTTTAGGTCTTTAATCCATACAGAGTTAATGTGTATGATGATAGATAGGGGTCCTGTTTCAATCTTTTACATGTTGTCAGCATTTTCCCAGTAGCATTTACTGAATATGTTCTCCATTACTCAGTGGATCTTGGAGGTTTTTTCAAAGCTGGGTTGGTTGAGGATTTGAGTAATTCATTCTCTGTCCTCATCCATTGGCCTATGAACCTATTCTTGTACCAATACCATGCTGTGTTGATTACTGTGAACATATAGTAAAATTTGAAGTCTGGAACTGTGATAGCTCCTGCTTTGTTTCTTTTGATAACAGTCTTTTTATATTCATGATTTTTTATGGTTTAATAGGAATTCTGTTTTGTAATCTCCAGTCTGAGAACAATGATGATAACATAACGGTTATATCATTGAATCTGCAGATTGACTAAAAGGCTAATTTTTGCATTAAAAGAGGTAAGTACATTCAGGGAAACAATCATGTCAAATTGTCATTTGACATCAACCTCAGAATTTTGACATCATAACGGGAGAGACCTTTACCACTGAGCAATCCTTAGACTCCAAGCACTTGTGTACAGTGCTCTGTCAAATGTGGTAGACAAGTTGCATTTCATTCCAAAGAAGTGAAGATAACCATATGTTCACATGGTGAACACATCCAAAAATTTCTCCGTGGGTAAGTGACCAATCAAGAATCGTCTAAACGAGGTATTCTTTTTTTTTTAAACAGTCTTTACTGAGAGTACTGAGAAACTTCCAAACTGGGAGGGGACTTGAGGGACTTGCCCATGACATAGCCTTTCATTATTATGATCACAGAGTCCTGTTGGAGCTTGGATGTAGCACAACCAAATAATATTTTAGCACTTTCTTTAGTTTAGAAACTTTTGGATGTTTTTAGTATTGTGTAACAAGCTTTGAGCAGTTTTTCCTACAGGCTATTAAAGGGAAAAGGAGTTATAATTGGACTATTATGCAATTCTTAAAAAATCAATCCCTGCATAATGAACATTTCTAGGCCAAACCCTGAATTGCATCCATTTTTAAAGTAAAAGAAAATAAAAAATAGATTAACAAAAATGGTCCGTTGCATGTTTTACAGCTTTCATTTATTTATATAGTTAATAATTTATTTAATTTTTTATAAAATGTGGGGTACAATTCAGAGTTAAATATGCAAACATTGGTTATGCAGGGTACCTGGTTGATGAGGTATGCCCCTCGCTTCCTTAGCAGTATCCTTCCATTGCCAATCTCACCCCTCCCCATAAAAAGTTTTTCACTACTGCCAATCACTTTTTTACTGCAGTATAAGTGATCAAGTTCAGCACTTGAGTGAGAACATATACAACTCTGTTCTTTGTTTCTGTGATAAATCACTGAAAATGACCTACCTCATAGTCATCAAACGTTTTGCAATATCCTTATATCTGTCCTTTTTATGGCTGCATAATATTCCACTGCGTATATACCACATTTATTTTATGCATTTCAGCTTTGATGGACAACGTGGTTGGTACCACGTTTTACTGCAATTGTGATTAGAGTTGCAAAAAACATACTGGTGTAGGTGTCTTTTAAATAAACTTATTTGAGTCACCCAGGTATTT
>NW_006949137.1:0-854 GCF_000164805.1 Carlito syrichta | reverse complement strand
GGATAGATAAGTAGAACCCTCAAGAAATTAATGAGCTTCTATAAAGCAAAAGAAACCATCAAGAGAGCTGGGAGATAGCCCTACAGAATGGGAAAAAGATATTTAACAACTGTAAATCTGACAAAGACCTAACATCTAGGATCTACGAGGAACTCAAATGTTTCAAAAGAAAAAAAAACCGAAAAACAAAAAACAAAACAGCCCCATTAAAACTGAGCAAAAGACATTAATAGACAGTTTTCAAAATAAGTTATACGGGCAACCAAAAGACACGTGAAAAAGTTCTCAGCCTCACGCATCATCAGAGAATGCAAATCAAAATCACAGTGAGTTGCCACCTAACCCCAGTAAGAATGGCCACCATTAATAAAACAAACAACAATAGATGCTGGTGAGAATGCCCAGAAAAAGGAAGGCTTCTACACTGCTGGTGGAATGCAAACTAGAGCAACCTCTTTGGAAGACAGTGTGGCGATTTCTGAAAGAACTAAAACTGACCTTCCATAGACCCAGAAATTCCCCTGTTGAGAAAATACAAATCATTCATAAAGAGATGCCTATACAGGTATGTTGGTTGCAACTCTTAACAATAGCAAAGACATGAAACCAAACATGTTGCCTACAGAAACTGGACTGGTTTTTAAGAAATGTGGTACATACACACAATGGAATATTGTGCAGTCATAAAAAAAGCCAAACATATGGACTTTGCAGCAACCGGGATGGATTTAGATTCGATCATACTCAGGAAACTATCATGGAAAGGAAGAAAAAGTATCATATGTTCTCACTTATAAGTGAACCTTGAACAATTATCATAATGCTATTAGAAAGGGATTGGCAGGAGTGGAAAC
>NW_006949136.1:0-603 GCF_000164805.1 Carlito syrichta | reverse complement strand
AGGGGCTGGACCCTGTGTTACAAGTGACATAACTACTCATCCCAAGTAACCCTTGCCAGGACTTGTATGGTGTCTTTTTGAACCACTTGATTTAAAGGATGGACAGCTCCAGTAGAAACAGAGAAAAATGAACTTAAAAATACGACAAGAACTGGATTGGCAGTAGCGGGACACTGCAGCGGGTGGTTGGGGGCAAATATCAATAAGGATACCTGGTCCTAATCCAGGTGAAGTGAGGTCCAGTGGGAGGCCCAAAATTTTACTTGTACCTAAACCTGACTTTCACCACACAACTTTAAAGTAAAAAACAAGATAAAAAATGTAATATTGTAAAATTAAGAATAAATGGGTTATTTACAAAGTTATATATAGAATTACCATACGACCCAGAAACTCTGCTTTTAGGAACATATCCAAAAGAAATAAAAATATAAATTCAACAAAATGTTCATAAATAAATGAATAGCCAAATTGTGGTCTTTATACAATGGGATATTTTTCAGTCATAAAAGGAATGAAGTACTGATACCTGTTAAAATATGGATGAAGTTTGAAAATATCAGGCTAAATGTGTTGTAACATAAAGGTTACATAATGTATGAT
>NW_006949135.1:0-942 GCF_000164805.1 Carlito syrichta | reverse complement strand
TTCCAGAGCTCCAAAGTTCCAAAGGGCAGGCTCTAGACAGCGAGAGTGGCACTGGGACCCAACAGAGGACTTCAGCCAGAAATGGAACCAGCGTCTCTGAGGGGCGGGTGCCCAGAGCCTCCCTGTGTGACCGGCGGCTTGATGCCGGGTGCCCGGGCTGGAGACAATGCAGCCGGGGAGGGATCTGGAGGGGGCTGGGACCGGAGACTTCCACACACGAGTAGAACGGCAGCAGTGGGGCGGGGGCGCAATATCTGGCCTTGCGTGGGACTGAAGTTCCCGGGCCTGCCCCCAGCGCGGTTGGTGGTGGGCTGGGGGATGGGGGTAGCGAAGTGATAGCCTTTTTGGGAACTCACGTTCAGAGAATCTCACAAGTTCACCTATGCCGTCACCATCTTGCCCCCTCTTTCTCGCTAATTTTTTCTTCCTTTTTAATTCTTCTTGTTGGTTTTCCTACATGTTTTAATGACTTTTAGAAATCTGAGCAAAAAAGATATTGGAATATGTTTAAAATATATTTCTTTTTCTTTAATTATCATCTCCAAATCTGTCCAATTTTGAATGCTTAAGTTCCCTTTACAAAATGTATTTCTCAATTTTCTACTGTAAGTTTTCACTTTTGCTACTAATAATTGCAGTACATGTTGAGTGTTAAATAATTTTAATTACTTTATTTATTATATATGGGCATTTTAATACTTATATTTTAAACATTAATTAATTTTCTTGTAAAAAATTTAGTGAAAAGTAGTTATTTCTCAGATAAATGTTCCAAGAAACGTCAACCAATACCAAAAAAATAAACATGAATTTCTAATTCTGGCAAATAAAGACTTCTCTGAATATGTGCTAAACTCCTTCCATTTCTCCTGACATTAACTTGGTAATCCCTTGAATATCTTATTTCTTTTTTTTCCCCTTGTTTTTCATCAGGATGATCAT
>NW_006949134.1:0-743 GCF_000164805.1 Carlito syrichta | reverse complement strand
GGGTCTCGAACTCATGGGCTCAGGCAAATTACTCACCTCTGCCTCCCAAGTTTGGGATTACAGGCTGAGGCACAGAGTCCACCCTTACTCCATAATTTAAATTAAGCTGTGCAAATAGCCACATATTAAAAAAAGAATAAAGAGCAAGAAATACAAATAATTATTCACATGAGTATACTTTTAACATACTTACAAATTGACCCAAATTTATTATCAGAAAATAAAATGAAATAAACTATTTCTGCACCAAAAAAGTAGTTTTTGCCATATAAATAAAAGGTGGTATACACACACACACACACACACACACACACACACACACAAAATGAGTAAAGACATCCAAATCCTGCCATATGAAGCTGGTAACAAACTGCAAACAATTAATAAAGACTTATTTTTAAGTGATCCATTAATCACCAACCAAATTTATAAAAACTAAACTTATCTATATGTTGGAAATGCATTTTAATTCATCCATATATCCAACACATTTTTAAACAAAGAAAAATTGTATTTGCTGGCTGAAAATAAAAAAAAAAACACTACCTATTAAATTCATGTACTAGTGCATAAAAAGTACCTACAAAATTCTTACCTAAATGTTTCCTTGCAAAAGAAGTAGATATCCATAATGCAGAGATTCTCTCTAAGAATGAGCCACTGATCTATCACAGAAACAAAGAACACAGTACCATATGTTCTCACTTATAAGCGGTCCTTGAATAATTAAAATACTATAAGAA
>NW_006949133.1:0-6112 GCF_000164805.1 Carlito syrichta | reverse complement strand
GGAGGGGGCCCAGAGCTCCAAGGGGTAGCACTGAGGAGCTCCAAGAGGGTTGCAGCTTTGGCCTGGTAGGGAAACTTCAGTCAGAGATGGAGCCTATAGCTCTAAGGGAGGAACACTTAGGGTCTCTGTGGGTAGTGACAGCTTGAGACAGGGCCAGGTGCTTCAGCCAGGGAGGGGGGCCTGGAGCTTTGAGGGGCAGGCACCAAGGGCCTCCACAGGGGTGCCAGCTTGAGTGGCTGGGTGCTTCAGTCAGGGAGGGGGCCCGGAGGTCCAAGGGCAACTTTGGGTTGTGCAGGGCACTTCAGTCAGGGAAGGAGCCGGTAGCTCCAAGGGGTGGTCGCGAAGGGCCTCCACAGTCTGTGGCAGCTTGAGATGGAGCTGGGTGCTTCAGCCAGGGAGGAGGCTGGTACAACTGGTTGCCAGGAAGAGCAGTGCAGCCAGCAAGGGAACCCAGAGCTCCACAGGGTGGTAGCCGAGGGCCTCTCCAGGCAGTGGCGGCTTGGCACTGGGTGAGGTGGTTAGCTGGAGAGGGAGCCAGGAACTCTACATGGCTGGGGGACTGGGGTCACCTGGGGCAGAACATTGGCAGTGGCAGGTGCCACAGTACCTCGGCAGTGCAAGGGTCTGAAGGCCTCCAAGCCTCCAACTAGGGCAAGTGGCAGAGGGCATGGGATGGGGGGAAAGCAAGAGCCTTTATGGGAACTCACTTTTGGAGAGTCTCATAGTTCCACCTGTGCTGTTGCCCCTTAAACCTTCGGAGCCCCTTAAACCTTCTTGAGTGGATTGAGGAAGAATTATGGAATCTAGAAAACCTAAATCAAGCCATAATTACCACTCCTGTCCTACTGCTCCTTTCTTTAGAAAAAAATTTTTTTTAATAATATGTTTTGGTCATTTCCTCTATCTTACCTCTCTTAGATTGAAAGGACTCCTTGCTTAAAACCCTCATCTTGAGTTTACAGTTCACAAGTTACAACCTGGAGATTGGGTGGCAATCATGTACTGAAAGGAAACCAAGCTCCAACCAAGCTGGAAATGTCCATATCAAGTGCTTCTGACAACTGAGATGGCCATATGGACTGCTGAAAAGTGTAAACACATCATACCAATGTCAAAAAAAATCACTAAAGGAAGTGACAGTAACAGAGAACACTCACTCCCATTAAATGAGAAGTCTCTCAAACTGAACCACTGGAACTAAATTCAAGAAAACCTAATGCATTCCTTTGAGACATTTCTCATAACACTGTCAATTTCATTTCTTATTACATGTATGTTTGCAGTTTTTATTGTTAAATGTATTTGCAAGGGTCTTTTTAATTCTGAGCAACCATGGAACTACTGTTTACCTTGAAGGTATTACCAATTCTAACCATAGTAATAAACAAAAACAAAGGATGGTTTATTATTAATATTACTAAAGCTAACTCCCCAATAACTATTAAATTTATGCCTGTTCTGTTCTGTCATGTGAAAGTCTTCATGACCAAAGAAAATTACCTATGGTTGACAAATACCTTTGTCCTGATACCACTGCTGAAGATGGACTGAGATGCATCAAAGAATATGGGGGAGGGGCTGGACCCTGTGTTATGAGTGACATAACTACTCATCCCAAGTAACCCTTGCCAGGACTGGTATGGTGTCTTTTGAACCACTTGATTTAAAGGATGGACAGCTCCAGTAGAAAAAGAGAAAAATGAACTTAAAATACTACAAAAACTGGATTGGCAGTAGCGGGACACTGCAGCGGGTGGTTGGGGGCAAATATCAATAAGGATACCTGGTCCTAATCCAGGTGAAGTGAGGTCCAGTGGGAGGCCCAAAATTTTATTTGTACTTAAACCTGACTTTTACCACACAACTTTAAAGTAAAAAAAACATAAAAAATGTAATATTGTAAAATTAAGAATAAATGGCTTATTTACAAAGTTATACATAGAATTACCACACGACCCAGAAACTCTGCTTTTAGGAACATATCCAAAAGAAATAAAAACATAAATTCAACAAAATGTTCATAAATAAATAAATAGCCAAATTGTGGTCTTTATACAATGGAATATTTTTCAGTCATAAAAGGAATCAAGTGCTGATACCTGTTAAAATATGGATGAAGTTTGAAAATATCAGGCCAAATGTGTTGTAACATAAAGGTTACATAATATATGATTCCATTCATAGGCAATAAGAAGAAAAGAAAGAATGAGGAAATGTGTCTTTAGAGCTAGAAGGCAGATTTGTGGTTGAGAGAGGCTGGGAGTGGGGAGGCAAATGCTTAATGGGTAGAGGGTTTTCTTTTTGAGTAATGAGAATGTTTTGGAACTAAGTAGATTGTGAATGTAACAAATGACCTCAAATTTTTCACTTTAAAATAGTCAATTTTATGTCAAGTAAATTTCACCTGATTAAAAAACAAACAGCATTCCCTAAGCACTTCAAAAGTATCAGTGGGAACATATTAAGGACACAAAAAACACTTTAGAAAGAAGTCTAAGTGACATTTTAAATTTCCTATACTATTTTAGTAGTTCAACAATTTCCTCTCCACAACATTTTTTTAACAAGCCCTAAAAGTGTTTAGTCAACTTTTGAACAATTTTCTTATGCACAGTAGTATATGAGCATTCTTACTAGTTGATAATGAGTATTGAAGGGTAGGAAATCAAAGCTCATTCTTTTGTTGCTGCAGTCAGTGCTTGATGTCCTGAATGAGCCGCAGTTGTAAAGCACAGGGATCCTGGCCCAGTGAGAGTACCACAGGTCCTGGATTTCTTGTAGATGTGGGTAACTTTCTCCACAACGAAGGATATATGCTCTCAGTGTGTTGAAAGACAGAAAGTAATACAAGAACTAGGGACTGAGACAAGCATGCCTGCTTCATCTGCAATTAGATTAGGCTCTTCCGCTCCTCTTGGGGATGAAGAGTAAGTACTTGGGAGACAGTCCAGGAAACATGAATAGGTTTTACTCTGAGAAGCAACTTCAATTGATGACAATTTCCTGAAGTTTTGCATAACGAATGATTCTAAAGCTACTTTTGGCATTCAGAGAAATGATGCTGACCAGATGGAAATATCTCTTGCGGAATGCTGTATTTTTAACAATCCAAGTGATACAAATAATTATGTTGACAGTATTGGTGTTCTGGTACATAGGGCATATGTATTTCCTTTTCATGAACAAGGATTCATTAAAGGAAATAAGGATTCAAGAGCAATCAAATTTCTTTAATTAGTGTAGAGATGGTTTCCATTAATGAAATCTAAAAAATTATTGCCAAGACACCTCAATCTTTCCTTAGATTTATAGCACATGAGAAATCTACTCATGAGAATTAGAAATTCACTCATAAGAGTTTGAAGAAAGGCCAATAAGGTTGTCAGCTTGAGAAACTTCTGTTGTTGGTAGAGCCTCTCAAATAAGGCACCTTGATTGAGTCATCATTTCCTGTTGTTTGTACCATTCTCTTGCAGGTCCAGGAATGGGATTTGCTTAGTTGAAGAAGAGATTATAGTTTCTTGATGGCAGATTCACTGCTGTTAAGTTCACATGCATCTGATGCACAATACCATTATACTTAATTTAAAGTAGGTGATAGCCCTTTTGTGAGTCCTTATTCTACCTTTTATCCAAAACTTCCTAATATCAAGAAACTTGGAAAATGAGCTTATTACTGATCAGAAGATGTGCATGGAATTGTAATCCTGGACACAGAATGTGTTCAACTAGCCTTAAAAAGACTCAAATGGTAGAATAGACATTGGTTTGGGGGCAGTTACTATTATCAGTGGGAGGTTTGCCTTCCATTTTTAATCTTAGAATGCTATATATTATGTGTATGTGACTGTGTTATAACTAAATCATATTTCTGTAAGTCACTGACTTTGGTGTCTCTTGGACTTGAGGAGGATAATAAACTCAGCTAAAAAGGTTGGCAAGGCCTAGATCCAACTGGAGACTGTGCTGTGACTCTTGTCTGGGTGATATGTGACACAGATTTCTAAGAAATTCAACATAAAGAAAATATAATTTTAAAAACTTCAAGTACAAACATTCCAAAATAAAGACAATAAATTTCTATGTTATCAAGCTTCCTTTTTCCTTCCTTCTTATGAGATGTGCAATGTGATGGTGAATATGAGGCTGAAGTGGGAATGTGCAGTGTATGAGGGTTATAATCTATGTCAAAGGTGAGTCTTTGTGTCTGGATTTTTTATTTCACATTTCATATCTTGCTTTGCAGACACTTAGAAACCTGTTTACACAGAAAATCAGAACAATGGAATAAATGTGAGCAAGGATTTGGAAACCCTTTTCTTCCAGGGACCACTTATTTCATTAACCATTCTTTTTTTTCATTTTTAGTAGTATAATCCCTCTCCAGTCAATTTCAGCAAAGCAGGTAGACACCACTTAGAGGACAAATTTGTATCTAGGTGTGACCATGTAAATAAGCTTAAGCCAACGGCATATGAGGAGAAATGTGTATAATTTCTAGATTATCCAATAAAGAACACCTGTTTGCCTTGTATTATTGCTTTATCTGTTTCTGCTGGCTGAAAAATTCTGACAACTGCAACAACCTAGAAGAATATGTGTTATCAGTGGTAGAGCCATCTTGTGAGCTCTAGACTGCCATATGGGAAAGTAGTGAACTTAATTCTTAAAGATCACTATGTTTGGGGTTTCTGTATTATAGTAGCTAAGCTAATACAGAAAATGGTACCTGGAAGTGGAATTATATATTTCATTAACCAAAATTATGCTTAACAGCATGGCAGGGGATTGCAAGGCAATACATATTTTAGACTCTCATGATGCTGACTTCAGGCAGCTGAAAAATATTTGATATAGTTTTGTCTTGGAAGGCAGAGTACCTGCTTACCAAGTCTGCTGATCTAGGGTAACCACATGAAAAAGCTCAAAAGATTGATGCTTATCAACTCTCTCTGACTGGTTTTCTTTGTGTGTTTGTTTTCTGAGGGTGGACTTCAGAGGATATTCATCAGAGGACATCCACTGGAGAATATCGATTTTAGGGCATACATCAGAGTATATTGAAATCAGGGCATCTATCAGAGGGAACCCATCAGAGGACAGCCATCAAAAGATATCTATCAGAGAACATTCATCAGATAGCAACTATCAGAGGGCATCCATCAGAGGGCATTTATCAGAAGTTATCCTCAGAGGACACCCATCTAAAGATATCAGAGAGCATTCATCAGAGGACATTTTTCAGAGTATTTCATTCAAAGGTTTGCCTTCAGGGGACATCTATCATTGGGCATCTATCAGAGGTCATCCATCAAAGAATATCCATCAGAAGGCAGACATCAGAGTATATCGAAATCAGGGCATCTATAAGAAGGCATTCATCAGAGGGTATTCAGAAGAGAGCATCTATCAGAGGGAATCCATCAGAAGGCATCCATCAGAGAACATGTGTCAGAAGGTATTAAACAGATGGCATCTATCTGAAGCTATCCTCAGAGGGCATATATCAAAGGGTATCAATCAGAGGGCATTCATCAAAAGGTATCCATCAAAGGACATTCTTCAGAGGATATCTGTCAGAGGGTATCCATCAGAGGGCATCTATCAGAAGTTATCCTCAGAGGAAATCCATCGAAGGATGTATGACAGAGGGTATTCATCAGAGAGTATTCATCAAAGAGCATACATCAGAGGGCATCCATCAGAGGACATCCATCAGAGAATATCCATTAGAGAAGATACATCATAGGGCAGCCTTCAGGGGGCATCCATAAGAGGGCATCTATCAGAGAACACTTATCAGACGGCATATATCAGAGGGTGTTTATCAGAAGGCTTCCATCAGAGAACATCTTTCAGAAATTATTGAACAGAGGGTATTCATCAGAGAGTATCCATCAATGAGCATCTATCAGAGGACATCAATCAGAGAACATCCATCAGTAAGCATCCATCAGAGGATATCCATTAGAGGGCATCTATCAGAAGGTATCAATCAGAGAGCATCAGAGGGTAACCATCAGAAGCCATTCATCAGAGGGCATAGATAAGAAGCTATTGTCAGAAGACACCCATCAGAAAATACCTGTCAGAAGACATCCATTATGGAATA
>NW_006949132.1:0-383 GCF_000164805.1 Carlito syrichta | reverse complement strand
TAGAATTACCATACGACCCAGAAACTCTGCTTTTAGGAACATATCCAAAAGAAATAAAAACATAAATTCAACAAAATGTTCATAAATAAATGAATAGCCAAATTGTGGTCTTTATACAATGGGATATTTTTCAGTCATAAAAGGAATGAAGTACTGATACCTGTTAAAATATGGATGAAGTTTGAAAATATCAGGCTAAATGTGTTGTAACATAAAGGTTACATAATATATGATTCCATTCATAGGCAATAAGAAGAAAAGAAAGAATGAGGAAATGTGTCTTTAGAGCTAGAAGGCAGATTTGTGGTTGAGAGAGGCTGGGAGTGGGGAGGCAAATGCTTAATGGGTAGAGGGTTTTCTTTTTGAGTAATGAGAATGTTTTG
>NW_006949131.1:0-3109 GCF_000164805.1 Carlito syrichta | reverse complement strand
GTTTCCCTCATCTGCCAATACTTTTCTAATAGTATTATGATAATTATTCAAGGTCCACTTCTAAGTGAGAACATATCGTACTCTGTTCTTTGTTCCCATGATAGTTTCCTTAGCATGATTGCCTCTAAACCCATCCCGGTTGCTGCTAAATTCATATGTTTCTCCTTTATGGCTGCTTAATATTCCATCATGTATATGTACCACATTTTTTAAATGTGTATACTTTAAAAAATGTATAAACTTTATATGTATAAATGTGTATACTTTAAAAATGTATACTTTAAAAATGTATACTTTGAAAATGTATAAAGGTGTATACTTTTAAAAATGTACCACATTTTTTAAAGCCGGTCCAGTTTTTGTTTTTTTTTTAATTGGGTCTCACTGTCGCCCAGACTGGAGTGCAGTGGCTGCTCTCGGCCACCGCAGCCTTGACCTATTGGGCTCCAGTGAGCCTTCCACCTCAGCCTTCCAAGTAGCTGGAACTACAGGCGCGAGCTACCACCCCCGGTTAATTTTTTTTTATTTATTGTGGAGATGAGGTCTCGCCTGCCTAGGCGGGTCTCGAACCCGCGGGATCAGGCAATCCACTCACCTCAGCCTCCCAAAGGCGCAGGATTACAGGCTGAGCCACCGAGCCCAGATCCGGTCCAGTTTTCATGGGCAACATGGTTGGTTTCATGTCTTTGCTATTTTGAACAGTGCTATAACAAACATTCCTGTAGAATCATCTTTTTTTGTAGAGTGATTTGTATTTTCTCAACTGGGCATTAGTTGGGTCTAAGGAAGGTCAGTTTCTAATTCTTTCAGAAATCGCCACACTGTGTTTCAAAGAGGTTGCCCCAGTTTGCATTCCACCAGCAATGTAGAAGCGTTCCTTTTACTCGGCATCCTCACCAGAATCAGTTTTTGTTTGTATTATTAATGGTGGCGACTCTTACTGGGTTTAGGTGGTATCTCACTGTGGTTTTGATTTGCATTCCCTGATGATAAGTGAGGCTGAGCACTTTTTCGTGTGTCTGTTGGCTGCCCATATATCTTCTTTTGAGAAGTGTCTACAAATATCTTTTGCCCTTTTTTTTAATGGGAATGTATGATTTTTTTTTTCCTTTCAGAACATTTGAGTTTCTTGTAGATCCTAGATGTTATGTCCTTGTCAGATATACACTTGGCAAATATATTACACATTCTGTGGGGTGTCTCCCTGTCCTCTTGAAGGTTTCTTTTGCTTTGCAGAAGCTCATTAGTTTGATGATGTCTCACTTGTCTATCTTATTTCATAAGGTATGGGCATTTAGAATTCTGAATAGATAATTGTCGCTAGTTCCAATTTCTCTGAGGGTGTCACCTGCATCTTCTAAAATTCTTATTTTGAAATTTTATGTTTAGGTCTTTGATCCATTTAGAGTTAATTTTTCTGTATGGTGATAGGTTGCGGTCCTGTAGCATTCTTCTGCATGTGATCAGCGAGTTTTCCTGGCACCATTTGCTGAATAGATATTTGTCTCCCCAGTGCTGGTTTTGGAGATTTTGGCAAAGATAAGTTGATTGAGGAAGTAAGGCTTTTTTTTTTTCTGAAATCCCTATCCTGCTCCATTGGTCTATGTGCCTGTTCTTGTATCAATTCCAGGCTGTTTTTTTTGTTGTTGTTGTTTTTTACTGTAGCCTTAGAATAAAGTTTAAAGTCTAGAAGTGCAATAGCTCCTGCTTTGTTTTTTTGGCCAAGGATTAGTTTGGCTATTCATGATTGGTTATGCTTCCATATGAATTTCTGTATTGTTATTTCCAGGTCTTAGAGAAATGATGTTTATAACTTAATGGGTAATGGCTTAATCTGTAGAATGCTTTTGGTAGGATGGACATTTTAACAATGTTGATTCTACCTATCCATGATCGTGGAATATTTTTCATTTGTTTATGTCTTCTTGGATTTCTTTGAGCAGTGTTTTGTCATTGTCACTTCAAAATTCTTGCTTCTCTTGATTGGAAGATGCCGAGGTATTTCTTTTCTTTCTTTTTTTTTGTTTGTTTTTTGTGAATGGAATTGTGTTTTTAATTTGGGTTTCTATCTGCTTGTTGCTGATGCATAGGAATGTAACTGTCTTTTGTACATGTATTTTGTATCCTGAGACATTACCAAGTCCTTTATCAGTGCAATTCGGTTTTTGACAGGTTTTCTTGGATTTTCAAGATATGGGACCATACCATCAGCAAAGGGGGACAACTTGACATTCTCTTATCCTTTTTGGATACACCTGATATTCTTCTCTTGTCGAATTTCCTTAACTACGACTTCCATCACAATTTTAAACAAGAGGGGTGAGAGTAAGCAGCCCTGTCTTGTTCCTGGTCTTAGAGGGAAAGTTTTCAGGTTCTGTCCATTTATCAATATGTTAGATGTGGGTTTATCATAGATGACATTTACTATTGTGTGGGATCTTCCCTTTTTACCTAGGTGTTTGAGGGTTTTCATCAAGAGGAGATTCTGGAGTGTAACTAAACTTTTTTCTGCATCTAATGATATAATCATGTGGTTCATGTTTCTACATCGGTTGATGTATTTAATTACATTTGTGGTCTTGCAAATGTTCAACCATCCCTGCATCCTGGGGATGAAGCCTACTTGGTAGTGGTGGATGATTTTAAGATGTGTTTTTGCATCCAATTTGCTAAAATCTCATTTCAAGTTTTTGCATCTATGTTCTTAAGGGATATTGGCCTGTAGTTCTCTGCTTTGTAGAATCTTTACCTGATTTAGATATCAGTGTGATGTTCACTTTGTAAAATGATTTTGTGAGAATTCAAATACTGATGCCTTCAGAAAGTAAAGATCCAGCTGCCAATTAAAAAAGGCACAATGGTCAGGCTCGGTGGCTCAGCCTGTAATCCTGCACCTTTGGGAGGCTGAAGTGCGTGGATTGCCTGAGCTCGCGAGTTCGAGTCCCGCCTGGGCAGCGAGAACTCATCTCTACAAAAAATAAAAAAATCAACCTGACGTGGTAGCACATGCCTGTAATTCCGGCTACTTGGAAGGCTGAGGCGGAAGGATCACCAGAGACCAGGAGGTCAAGGATGCAGGGGACGGAAGCAGACACTGCTCTCCATTCTA
>NW_006949130.1:0-1049 GCF_000164805.1 Carlito syrichta | reverse complement strand
GTTACCTCGTACTCCAGAAACTTCTGGTAGATTACCTATTCGGAATTAGGACCTTGGGTTTAGATGCTGCACCATGTTTAGAAGGTATTTTTGATAGGGCAATAGAGTCTTGGTTTCCAAGTCCACAGCAACATTCTGGAGTCTTTGTATTGGGATCCAGCATTCTGGACTTCCAGGGCACTGGGAAACATCTGGAGGTATTGCGGAGAACGAAACAGGAATCTTAGACACTCTGTCCCTAGAAAGCTCCTACGCATGTTACCAATGTGGAACAAGAAAATCAGTTTGCTTGTGACCAGGAAACTTCTGAGCAGTTGCTAATTTTTCCCTGACTTCAGGAAGTTCTCATACCTAGAAGCCTACAGAATTTTTCTAAATGCTAATCTGGAATTTGGAAGTCCCAGTCCCCACATTTTTCAGAGTTAATTACTGTATCTGTACTACAAGTCTGTCATTACCAATCACCAGGAACCAGCTGCTCCTCTTCTTAGTTGTAATAGAGAATCTGGCAATCTGCTTGGCTCTTCTTACAGGAGTATGTAAGGCCAGATTTCACAACCCAATGAAGCATCTCGCCATTTTTAGTGTAATTTCTGTCTTCAGGTTTACCTCCTAATCCAAAACTACTGCTGGAATTTTAGATTGATTTTGTAACTTGGGATTAGGAGTTCCCACATATTTAGGATGTATTCTTAAAGTGGATCCAGCAAATTTGGCTTCCTGTGCCCTCCTGATCTTTTGGGCAAATGAATCGTGGTATATAAGAGATTTTACTTCCACATTATCAGGTAACATCCGGAAGCCTTACTGAGAACAAAAACAATATGAGTTATGTGGGTCGCTAAACCAAGAATTGTACCTGGACACATTATAAGGTCTAATCTGGAATCTGGGCTTCTAATTCCCCACATTATTTAGTGCTACATGCCTCTTGGATTTGATAATTTTGTCATTATAGATTCGCAGAACCTTCTGCTCTTGTTGATAGTTGTAACCGAGATGTGACCTAACGTCCGTTGGGGTCCTCAGCACAACCAAGGGCAGATTCA
>NW_006949129.1:945-19241 GCF_000164805.1 Carlito syrichta | reverse complement strand
CACTAGGTTTAGGTTTTATTTTAGTATTCTCAACCTTTAAAGGAAAATCTTAGAAAGAGGTGCAGTAACATTATTAGGATATCTTTGCTCATGATATTTTACCATTTTATGCTTCAATTCAGCATTATATTGTGAAGATAACTTGTCATTATGTAAAGGAGGTGCCGAAGCAGCAGCAAAAAATTTTTTTATCATCATCATCATTGTTAGCGACCTTTTTGGAAGGAAATTTTTCATAATCATGTTGTGGATTTAAAGAATCTTTAATTAAATTATACAAAACAAAGGCATCAGGTGGCACCTTTTCAGGGCCATGCTATGTATAGTGCAGTTTTAACTCTTCCCCAACTTTGGCCCAGGTATCTACATTTACCGTACTTTTATCAGGACATTTTCCTGCACAAAATACAAAAAGCAGGCTAGATTATTAGAAGAAACCTTATTTCCACGTTTAGACAAAGTATTCATTAAAATGTTTATAAACATTTTATGTTTCTTAGATTCACTCTGGCCCATTATTATATCACGGCTCGGGTGTTACAAAAAGAAATCCTTACCTGTCTTCACTTTGTCTGTCTCTACAGAGGGGTCTGAAGTACCCTTGGGTAATATCCTAGCCATCCTGAAATGAGAAAAAGCTTACCTTTCCAGGGTCCCACATTGGGCACCAGTTGTGGGGGACTTGTCTCTGTGGAGATTGGGGGTCCCTGATAGGTGAGATGACATCAGCAATTAAACTGGAGGGGTAGATATAAAGAGAAAGAAAGGAGGGAGAAAAAAAGAGACTGGACTCCTGTTTAAGTGACAAAAAGTCGTTTATAGAGCGTTATTCCCGGGCTTTTATCCCTAAACTCTATAAAGTTATCATCACAAGAACTCCTATTGCTATGGTTATATAAAAGGTAGCTTGTGTCTTTCACATAAACAGAACCAGGTATACACAGGACACGCCCCACTCTCAAGCAGATTTATTTTTTTAAACATGAGAAAAAAAACCTCACAAATTGTCATTTTGTTTTTTGTCCAGTTTTTATGTACCCTAAATTGTTTACAGCTATATAGCATCGTTTAATGTTGACATCCAAAGCCAACATAATGATATATTATCTCTTACTATTCTATGTTAATTTAAACTAGTCTCTATAAAACAGTGGCTGTTATACTCTCCTAACACCAGCTGGCCTAATTTAAACTTTACTGGCCCCCTTAAATCAAACTAAATTAACCACACTTCTCTAACAAAACGGTTACTTAAATTTTCTTTAATCTATATAAACTATTTTATAAATGTTTAAAATCACATCAAAAAGACCTGTGACTTACACTAAGGCTCTTCAATGTGACTCAAAGTTAAGGTTAAATTGTTTAAAAACAAAAACCATAAACTGTGAAAAATGAAAACAATAGACTCTCAAGTTAGCTGTGTTTGTTCTGGTTTCAGAGTCCTCTGTTAGAGCCAACAGGAGATTTTTCTAGTTGCTTGTGCCAAGTAAAAAAGTGGGGAGAGAATGGGGTCAACAACTCCCAAACACAACCTAGTGGTCTCAGGGTCCATGGCCCTCCCTAATCCCCAACACTCAGTGGGCCTTTGTGGCAGGCTCCCAACATTAGGAGTCTAAATTAGTGCAACCTCTATAGAAAACAGTTTGGCAATTCCAAAAAGATCTAAAAACCAACCTTTCATAATACCCTACAAACTCCCTACTGGGAGTATACCTGGAGAAACTTAAATCACGCTATGGAAAAGATACCTGTACATGCAAGTTGATTACAGCACTATTAGCAATAGCAAAAACAGGGATGCAACCATACTGCCCATCAAAAGAGGACTGGATAACAAAATGTGGTACATACATATGATGGAATATTATGCAAAAATAATGAAGGACAAAATTATGAAGTTCACAGAAACTTGGATGGACTTAGAGGCTATAATACTGAGTGATCTATTATAGAAAGAAAGAATTGAGCACCATGTATTCTCACTCCTAAGTGGACCTTGAACAATTATAATATTATAAGAAAGGGATTGGCAGTGGTTGGAAACTGCCTGGGGGTGGAGTGTAGATTGGGTAGGTAGTGGTAAACTGTCAGAAGAGGGGGGGTGCACACCCAACATCAAGGGTACCTGCATAATGACCATTTGTATACTAACCCTGAATTGTACCCCACATCTTCTAAACACAAATTAAGGGGAAAAAATTATTAAAATAAAATAAAATAGAGAAGTGGTCTTTGAGATACCAATACTGTCATGTACCTTCAGTATTTTTTTTAAGATACATAGGGAAAAAAAATGCAAACATGGCATTATACCGTAAGTTTTTGTGACTGGTTTTAATTACTCATTATTACCTAATTCATTTATATTTTTGTGTACATTTGTGATGTGCAATAATTTTCACTGTTAAATATTCTTTTATTGTATTCTCCTATAGAAACACTGGTACAATAGCTTTACTTATAGAAAATTCAATGTTTATTAAAAGCAATTGACAATAATTTGTTTTAAATGTATGAAGGAGCATGTCAGAGAGTGTTTCCTTTTCTCCTTCATATGTCTGAAACTCTTTGCTATGTTTCTTTTTCTATATCCTTGATTTTTTGTGCTCCAATCTGATTATTTTCTTTAGCTTTAATTCCCTATTAACTAATTAGTTCTTTGATTGCATCTTTATGAAATATTTGGTCACTTTTAGACATTGTGTGGTCATTTGGAAAGCCATTTGAGATCATCTTTGTTTTGTACTCCATTTTTAAAAAAAAGTCATATGGATTATTTCATATCCTGTTATCTCCATAATTTAATACTTGGCTGTATACATCCAATATTTGACTTTTTTCCTTGGCCAATATGCATAAAGATTGTTTACTTATTTGATCTTTGTAATCTCATATTTCCATTATGACTGAATGACTGAAATAGAAGCTACTTTCTGTCTGACAGAATTGGCATTTGCTTCTGCTGGAATTCAGATGTCCCAGGTAAGATTTCCTTGTTCTAGTTTTAATTTTGGGCTCCTGGTATCATCTGCCCTCAAATCAACCTCATCTTTTTAACAAGTCAATACTCAATGCTCTGGTTTCCACTCACTTTTCTTTCATTTGTCTTGCTTTTCCTTTCAAAGAACTAGCTTTTAGCTACATTGATTTTTTTGTATTACCTTTGGTCGTCTACATCCTGGATTCGGGTTTTTATTTTGGTGATGTGGATTCTTCTGTTTTGATTTCCATGTTGACCCAGGAGTTGCTTAGCATCATGATGTTTAGTGTCCATGTCTTGTGGGTTTTGAGGGGAAACTTGATGCTGTGGAAATGTAGTTTTATTCCACTGTGGTCTGAGAAAGTTCATGGCAAAATTTCAATTTTTTAAAATTTGTTTATGCTTGATTCATGGTCAAGGATGTGGTTGATCTTAGAGTACATTCCATGCAGTGATGAGTAGAATGTAAAATCTGTGGTTGTTGGGTGGAGTGTTCTGCAGGTAACAATTAAGTCCATTTGGTCGAGAGTCACATTGAGGTTCTGGATCTCCTTGCTGATTTTTCGCCCTGTTGATCTGTCTATGGTTGTGAGTGGGATATTAAAGTCCATAGCTAGGATAGTGTTAGAGTAAATATCTTTTTTGAGTTTACCTAGAAGCTGCTTATGAAAGTTGGTGCTCTATGTTGGGTGCATTTATGTTTAGAATGGATATGTCTTGGTGATGGATTTAAAGTTTTATCATTATGTAGTGGTCTCTGTATCTTTTTGAATTTTTGATAACTTAAAGAGTATTTTGCCTAAGATTAAGACGGCAACTCTGACTTTCTTTTGTGTTCCATTCACCTGAAATTTTGTTCCCATTCTCTTACTTTGAGTCTGTGAATGTCCTTTCTAGTGAGATGAGTCTCTTGGAAATATATTGTTGCCTGGTTATATTTTATTCATTTTGCCATTCTATGTCTTTTCAGTGGTGTATTTAGTCCATTCACATTCAGGCTAATTATTGAGATGTGAGAGTTGATCCCCATCATGAGGTTCTTATAGAGTTGTTGTTTCTGCTTGTCTTTCTTTTGGTTTTGGGGTTGGTTCATGTGTGTTTTCAATCTTTTTCCTGTACTCTTGTGAAGAATGTTACTGTTCTTATTCCCTTTTCTTCTGTGTTTAATACTTTCTTAAGTGTTTCTTGTAGAGTTGGTATAGAGGCAGTGTAAGTTCTTAGGAATTGGATATCTGGGAAAGATTTTAAATCTCCCTCACTGATGAAGTTTAGCTTGGCTGGGTAGGTAATTCATGGTTGAAATTGTTCATCTTTAAGAACTTAGAGGATTGGACTCCAAGCTCTCCTAGCCTGTAGATAGTCTAATCTTTTTCTTTGAAGATTTGTCTCCGAGCTCTCCTAGCCTGTAGGTAGTCTGATCTTTTTCTCTTGCTGCCTTTAGGATTTTTTTCTTTTATACTTACTTTGTTTAGGTGAATTATTATGTGTCTGGGAGCTGGTCTTCTCTTTTGTTGTCTTGCAGGGTTTTTCTGAAACTCTTGTGTTTGAATTTTTGTGTAACTGATGAGATGCAGAATGTTTTCTTGAATAATTTCATGGAACATTTATTACAGGGTTATCTCTGTCTCTTTTTCTGCCTCAGAAAGTTCAAATACTCTTAGGTTTGGTGTCTTGAAGTAAAAACTCATCTCTTGAACGTTTTGTTCTGTCTTTTTAGGTTTCTTTTCTATTTTTGAGAGTTTGGGTTAGTTCTATATTTTGCTCCTCAAGCTCTGAGATTCTTTCTTCTGCTTGGTTAATTCTGCTTTCTCTGCTCATCAGTTTTGTTATTTATTTCATTCACAGTATTCTCTACTGTTGCTATCTCAGTTATCAACTCATTCCTATTTTCCTCTTCTCTCTCCTCAATTCGTTTTAATCTCTCTCTCAATGTCTTGATATCTGCGCTTGTAGTTTGAGACCAGTCCTTCTGGGGGCTCTTCATTGATTGATTCTGAAGCCTGTTTTCTCAATGTCTGACCCCCCCCAGGGGTCTGTGAGAGACACATATTCTTTTGATTTTTCTTCATTTGTGTAGATTTTCCTCACCCCTCCTTATCACCCCTCTTCTTTAATTCTGTTTTTCATGGAAGGTGCGGTTGCTTTTACTTCTTTTTGTTCAATCTCCTGTTCTTCCTTATGAAGACCCTCTGACTTTGTTCACTTTTGAGGCTGGACTGTGGGCTGTACTTTTTGCAGTTTTGAGATTTAATTGAAGGGGAAGCTGTGATTTCAAATCTATCTGCAGATCTCAGTATCCACTGACAGATGTATGGGCACCCTGGAACCCACCTCCCACTGCCTTACAATCTGTCCAGGCAATGGTGGTTGAGGTTTGCTCCCTGGAACAAAAGGAGGTAAGAAAAAGGAAAATAATGGAAGAAGAGGG
Source organism: Carlito syrichta (assembly GCF_000164805.1). Taxonomy (NCBI): domain Eukaryota; kingdom Metazoa; phylum Chordata; class Mammalia; order Primates; family Tarsiidae; genus Carlito; species Carlito syrichta. The sequence goes on along the minus strand of NW_006949129.1, from coordinate 13,830 downwards.
GTTCAAGAGGACATTGGAGAGAGAGAAGAGTAAGAGGGAAAATACAGACATATCAACTAACAAATGAAAAGTGACACAAAAAGTGACTCCAAATAGTTAAATATCAGCATTATTAAAATATGCTAAATTTGAACAGTATTTGTTTCCTCACATTATCACATCCAGCTAAAATTAAGGTCCATAAATGTTGCTTCTTTATATATATTTGTAAAGAAATCAAAGAACAAAATTAAGTATACAGAAGTTAAAATTCAAAAATGTATACTTTTTTTTTATAAATACTCTTAGCCAGATAAATTTAATTCTGCTACCCAAATATGATTGAAAGTGCTTCAGCAACCATAACCTAGGTGGTGATCTGGTGCAATTTGTATAATCAGTCCTAGAGATTAAATTAGTTCAATAAAAATCCTGAAGGATTAAACTAAGGATGTGGATTTAGTCAAAAGTCTCAAATTGTTCATCTAGTATTTCAGTGCTTGAACTAGTATTTGTGATTATTGCTCAAAGTTTTTACAAAACAAAATAATGTGTTTATTTTAGGGCTTCTTTCAAAGTTCAGAAATAAGATCCAGGTATCAGATAGATGGAAATCAAAGATGAGCATTATTACTGATAAAACATTGTACATTCAGGTGGAACTTCAATTTGAAGTCTTATGGGTTTCTATTATTTTCCTTTTATGTTGAAATTTTAAAAAAACCTAAGTTACTGAACGTAGTAAGCCTGTCACATAAAAAATAGAAAAAGTTTGGCACCTTTGTAAAACAGAGGGCAGAGTTATATAGAGTATACTAACTGTTTTTCTACAGATCTTATCAGTTGGACAAGTGAATCTTATCTTGAGGAGGTGTTCTTCTTGTACTTTTTCCTTCCTGGTGAGTAAAGTCAAGTATTCCTTCCCTTTATGGACATTTGAATATGGAAATAGTATTTCCCAATTACAATGGATATACAAGAAACATTCTAACTAAAGAAAGAGGTGTTAAAATTAACTAAGGAAAATCAAAATTACGCCTGCAATTTTCTTGTTTAGATCATTTGGAAAAAATCTCACTAAGAATTATCTAGTAAGATGAGCCACAGGGTTCCAAAAAAAATCATGCTCCCTACCTACAGACTTGTCCCAGAAATAAAATAATAGTATTTACCTGGTGACTCATTTAATTGACTCATGAAGCTGTGGTTAAGCTGATAAATATTTAAAGTTTTCAGTTATATTATTCAATAAATTCCCCTTTTTGCCTGTCAATTTAATTGAATTTTTGTCTTACATAAAAACTGAGAGCTGATGCAACATTTATACTGGCAGAATATTCAGTGAGTTTTATCAAAGGTACACATTAAAGGATGCTTACCATAGGAAGTCTGAAAAATCCATAAACTTCTGTAATAAATTTTCATAAGCAAATACAATGGAAAAGCATGGATTTGAAATAGAACAATTTTTGTTGACAACTAAGTTGAAAAAATAGGTACAAAACTATATGCAGAAAGATAACTAGTGTTATAAAAATTAAAATAATACATGTCACTGCACAAACATATATGTTAACACATAAATATAAATTATTGTAAGAAAAAGGATGATTTATTTTCATAGTAAGCCACAAGTTGTACTTTACTGCTTTTTGCTGAGTCACTTACTGTTTCTTGTAGGCTTTTATTTCAGGTGAGTTTTTTTCATTTAAACTTCGATTGCACCCAATTAGAACAAAATCTTGTAAGCCAGTTGTCAAATAGGACATGCAAATGAACTAACCAGGTAACCCAATCAATGTACAACATGTAGGCAACATCCAGAAAAGTGATGTAACCTCTGGGAGTACCCAGCCTATGGGGAAACAAGGGAGGGACTTGGATTTTAGGGCTTAAATACTCTAACTGAAACTGCTTTAGTGTGCCTGTTCATTTGAGGGACACCTGTTCTTGCAAGAGAATTATTTTAAAAGCTGCTTCACTCTACTGATCTCTGAGTCTCCTTGCTTTTGGACAACCTAGTCTGGAGGTGGACATGCCCCCTAGGACCACCATTTCTAGCAGTTGGGGGTTCACCCAGGATATCTGCATCTGTGGGACCAGACCCTATTAGAGTGAGAGATGCGTCCCATAGTTTTTAGTTGGCCTGCTCCAGTTGGGAGCATCTGGCACTCACAGATATGCAGAAAAGGCCAAGACTACTGAAGGAGATTCAGTGGGGTGAAGCAAATAAAAAGGCAGGCACCACAGTGGCAACCTCGCAAACTTGTGCACAAGCCAAGGTAGGAAAATTGAACTATAAGTACTGTCTTGGGGGTTCGGAAAATTCTTGGGGAATTGAGTTTGTGCAACCAACACATATCCTAGGATACAAAGTGGTTTTAATCCTGAAATCTGCAATAAAGTTCCAGTAAGGAGGGGTTGAGCCTTTCAGGAAGGGCCTGGAGTCATAAGGTCTAGAAGAAATCTCCATTATGGGAGATTGAGCTCCCTTTTGGAAAACTCCAGAATTGCACAGACTAATCCAGTAACCAAGAAAGGGTAATACTAAACAGAATGCCCCTAGGAAGGGAGGTTGAAAGGATGTCCTTAAAATTCCCCCAAATAGTCTGCTGGGGTGAATGTTGGAAAATTTGGAAAATGATTCCAGAATTAAGAAGGAGGGAAAGAAGACAATGATTGAATTTAGTTGTTTTATGTGGACAAGAGAACCTATACATCAGGCCTCGGTCTTTTGGCCAGAGATTGGTTCTAATGAAGATTGACTTTGACAAACTTTAACAATTACATAATAATTTATGTAACTATCAAGTCCTGTTTTCATCTGATGAAAAAATACTATACCCTTTGTTGGCTACCATAGGTCCTTCCCATGTTTCCCCTTAAATCCAGAAATATGAAGAGGAAGGAAAAAAAGAAAAGAATCTGAATGCACAGAGGAAAGGGAAAATCCTTGGGATCCACTTTCTGTATTCCCCCGCATTATAATCCTCAGGAAACCTAGGAATGTGAGGGGAAGCGAATGGCCAGAAATGGGAATCTATTAGGAATTCAGAAGTTGAAATCCCCAAGCTCCTGGCACATTTATCCTAACTTGAAAAGGGAATTGGAATGATGTCAAAAAGACATTGCAAGCTTTCTCCTCCTCCTGAGGATTCAGACAAAAAGTCAAAACTATTGCCCTTAGGGGAAGTCCCACCAGGACAAGGAAAATTTGGTTTTGTGAATGTTCCACCCACCAGCCACCAGTACAGAATAAGACATTTTAAGAAAGAAAAAAAAAATCACTCCTAGAGAACCCACTAGGATTGACTGGTAAAATTCATAAATTTCTTCAGCCTAACATATATACTTAGGTAAAACTAATGTCAATTATGAATATTTTGTTGAATGAGGAGGAAAGAAGAATGATTAGGCAAGCAGCTATGTCCATCTGGGAACAAAATATCCCCCAGCCCCAGGTGTACAAACTGCTGAACAGAAGTATCCAAACACTGTCTCTGGATGGGACAATAATAACCCAGGAGATAGGGAATGAAAGACTTGAGGGAACTAATGATTAAGGGCATTGGTGAATCTGCCCCAAGGTCTAAAAATGTTTCTAAGGCTTTTGAAATTAAGCAAACATAAAAAATAAAAATAAAATAAATTTAAAAAGGAGGAAACTCCCACAGTCTTTTTACAATGACTCAGGGACCAAATGAGAAAATATTCTGTAATAGATTCAGAATACCTTGTAGGATAAGGATTGTTGAAAGCAAACTTTGTTACTAGAAACTAGCCTAACATTGCTAAAAAGTTGCAAAAGCTAGAGGGATGGAATAAGAGACCCACTGAAGAGCTATTAAGGAAGCACAAAAAGTGTTTGTTAGGTAAGAGGAAGGAAAGCAGAGGCAGAAACCTCAAATTATGATAAGCATTGTTGAAAACATGATTCTGAATTGAAGTAATGGAAGACCCTCATGGATGGGCTCCAAAGACCAAAGAGGGCAAACTAGAAAAAGAGCAACCCTAAGGGGAATGAGAAAAGGAATTTCAATCCAAATGGGGCCGAATGTTACTACTGGAAGAAACCAGGACACTTTAAAAGAGTCTGCTCTGATCTGAGGAAGGAGGAAGAAATAACCTCCAACATAGCACTAGATGCAAAATTGGGGGGTCAGATCTTTCCTTTTTCTAGATCCCACCAGGAACCCTGGATAAATCTGAAGGTGGGGCCCAATGAAAAAGAAGTCACCTTTCTATGGAATATTGGAGTGGCATGTTCCTCCCTATTCTTTAAACCTCAAAATGTGCATTTCTCACAGAAAAAGCTTCAAGTTTCTGGGGTAAAAGTGGAAAGATTTTTAGTGCCCAAATTTGAACCCATGCCTATAAAAACTGAGACTGAAACATGAATTGGACTATTTTATTTGTCCCAGAAGCTGTAATCAACCTTTTAGATACAGACTTAATTATTCCAATAAATCTTAATGTAGGACAAGAACAAGGCTGATTCACAGAAAGAATAGCATACCTCATGGAGGAAGAGGAGCAGAGAATTAACTCAGAGAATATGGGTAAAAGAAGGAAATATGGGGGGATTACAAATTACTCCAATTCACATTTCTTTAAAACAGTCTGATGAAGTTGTACACAAGAAACAATATTCTATTCCTATGGAAGGAAGGAAAGAACTCTAACCCATGATTGAAGGCCTTCTTATGGATGGGGACTTTTGGAACCATGCATGTCACCATATAATACTCCTATACTTCCAGTAAAGAGCCTGATGAGTCATATCATCTAGTGCAGAATTTATAGGCCATGAACCAAATAATTCAGACCTGACATCCGGTAGTTCCAAATCCCTATACTCTCCTAAGTAAGATTCCTCATGAACATGAATGGTTTAGTGTAGTAGATTTTAAGGATGCATTCCAGGTTGGCTCACTAGCCCCGGAAAATAGAAACCTCTTTGCATTTGAATGGAAAAATCCTATAAATGGAAGAAAGCAGCAATATGGCTGGACTGTGTTGCTGCAAGGTTTCACAGAATCTCCCTTTATTTTGTCAAATTCTGGAAACTGTTCTGGAAGGATTTCTACCTTTATCTGACACTAATCTCTTACAATATGTGGAGGATCTCCTAATTTCAGGAGTAAGTAAAGTCCAATTCTCTGTTACAACAATAAATGTGCTTAAATTTTTAGGACAGCAGGGACTAAAATTTCCAAAAGTATGTAACAACTTTTTTCTACAAAGTTTTTTGTTCCACAAAGTTAAATACCTTGAACATTAGGTTAGTGCAGGCAAACAAAGAATCAAGAATAAAGGAATAACTAAAATAATCAATTATCCTAGGCCCAAGACAAAAAGGGAACTTAAAAAGTTTTGAGGATTAATAAGATAATGTAAATTATGGATTAAATCTTATGCAAATAAAATGAGAGGCTTACATTCTAAACTATTAAAAGAGGCTGCAAAGCTTCTTTTTTTTAATAGGACAAACTTTATTCATGAAAATTAATGAAAAGATTCAGAACCTATAGAGGAATCTTAAAAATTATTTTCTCAGCAGCTTTCACAAAACTGTGATTTCAGAATATTCTTTTCTTATCAGCTGTCAGAAAACTGTGCTTTTAAATAGTACTTTTTTTTAAAAATTTTATTATAAAAATGTGGGGTACAATTCAGGGTAAGGTATACAAACATTGCTCATGCAGGTACCCATTGGAAAGGTATGCCCCACCCTTCCTGAGCAGTTTCCCTCAACTGCCAATCAACCCACACACTGACAGTTTTCCATTATTGCCATCACTTTCTGATCACATTATAATTGTTCAAGTTCCTCTTAGGAGTAAGAACATATGGAACTCTGTTCTGTTTCTGTGATAAATCACTGAGTATGATCGGCCCCCAATCCATTCAGGTTGCTGCAAAGTCCATATATATGTTCTTCTTTACAGCTGCATAATATTCCATTGTGTATATGTAACACTTTCTGAAATCCGGAGCCTCTTCAATGGGCAACATGGTTGGTTCTGTTTGTTTTTTTTTCTATTGTGAATAGAGTTACAACAAACACACATGTGCAGGTATCTTTTATGTAGATAATTTGAGTTCCTCCAGGTATATTCCCAACAGGGGAATTGCTGGGTCATAAGGAAGGTCAATTTCTAGGTCTTTCAGAAATCACCACATTGTTTTCCAGAGAGGTTGTACAAGTTTGCATTCCCACCAGCAGTGTAGAAGCATTCCTTTTTCTCCACATCCTTGCCAGCATCTGTTGTTGTTTGTTTTATTAATGATTGCCATTCTTAGAGGTGTTAGGTGGTATCTCAATGTAGTTATGATTTGCATTTCTCTGATGATGAGTGAGGCTGAATGCTTTTTCATGTGTCTGTTGGCTGCCGATATATCTTCTTTTGAGAAGTGTCTACTCATGTCTTTTGCCCACTCTTTAAAGGGGCTGTTTTTTTTTTTTCCCTTTGGTGCAATTTTACTTCCCTGTAGAACCTAGATGTTAGGCCTTTGTCAGATATACAGTTGGCAAATATTTTTCCCATTCTGTGAGCTGCCTCCCTGCTCTCTTGATGGTTTCTTTTGCTTTTCAGAAGCTTGTTAATTTGATGAGGTCCCACTTGTCTATCTTATTTCTTAAGCTATTGACCTTTAGAGTTCTGAATAGGAATTGGTACCTAGTTCCATTTTCCATGACGGTGTCTCCTGCATTTTCTAAGATTATCATAGTTTGAGGTTTTACATTTAGGTCTTTGATCCATTTAGTTAATTTCTGTGTATGGTGATAGGTAGGGGTCCTGTTTCAATCTTCTGATTGTGGTCAGCCAGTTTTCCCAGCACCATTTACTGAATATGTTTTCCTCTCCCCAATAGTTGTTGGAGGCTTTGTCAAAGATGAGTTGGTGGAGGAATTGAGGCTTTGCTTCTAGAATCTGTATCTTGTTCCATTGGTCTATGTGACTGTTTTTGTACCAATACAAGGTTGATTTGATTACTGTAGCCTTATAGTAGAGTTTGAAGTCTGGAACTGTGATACTTCCTGCTTTGTTTCTCCTGCTAAGGATTGTTTTGGCTATTCGTGGTCATTTATGTTTCCATATGAATTTCTGTATTGTCAGTTTCAGGTCTGAGAAGAATGATGTTAGTAACTTAATGGGTACTGTGTTAAATCTGTAGATTGCCTTTGATAAGATAAACATCTTAACAATGTTGATTCTTCCTATCTATAAACATGTAATATATTTCCATTTGTCTGTGTTTTCATACATTTCTTTGAGCAGTGTTTTATAGTTTTCATTATAAAGGTTTTTCACTTCTCTGGCTAGGAAGATGCTCAGGTATTCCTTTTTCTTTCTTTTTTTTTTTTTTTGGTGTGGCTATTGTGAATAGGATTGTGTTTTATATTTGGATCTCTGCCTGCTTGTTGTTGGTATAGAGGAATGCAACTGACTTTTGCATGTTTATTTTGTGCCCTGAGACTTTGGCCAACGTCCTTTATCAGGTTTTTGACAGATTCTCTTGGATTTTCGAGTTATAGGATCATATAAAGGCACACAGGGATAACTTCACCTCCTCTTTCCCTATTTGGATACCCCTGATTTCCTTCACTTGTCTAACTGCCTGGGCTAGGACTTCCAACACAATATTGAATAAGAGGGCTGAGAGTGACAGCCTTGTCTTGTTCCAGTTTTCAGGGGAATGTTTCTAGTTTCTGTCTATTTAGCAGTATGTTATCTGTGGGTTTGTGGTAAATGGCAATTACTACCCAGGTGTTTGAGGGTTTTTATCAAGAAGCAATACTGGATTTTATCCAAAGCTTTTTATGCATCTAATGAGATAATCATATGGTTCTTGTTTTTATATCTGTTGATGTATTTAATGACATTTATGGTCTTGCAAATGTTGAATCAACCCTGCATCCTGGGGATGAAGTCTACTTAGTCACAGTGGATGATTTTTGAGATGTGTTTTTGGATCCGATTTGCTAGAATCTTGTTGAGGATTTTTGCATGTATGTTCATAAGGGATATTGGCCTGTAGTTCTCTTTCTTTGTTGCATCTTTACCTGGCTTGGGTATAAGTGTAATGTTAGCTTCATAAAATGATTTGGGGAGAATTCCAACTTTTTGAATTACCTGGAATACTTTCAATAGGATTGATATCAGCTCCTCCTTGTATGTTTTGTAGAATTCTGCTGGAAAGCCATCCGGTCCAGGACGTTTTTTGGTAGGTAGTTTGTGTATGACAGAGTCAATTTTCTGGTTTGTTATTGGTCTATTTAGTGTCTCAATGTGTTCTTGTTTCAGCTTGGGTAGGTCATGTGATGTCATAAAGTCTTCCAATTCATCTAGGTTATCAAGTTTGTTTCCATATAGGTGTACATGGTAATCTCTGATCTTTTTTATTTCTTTGGGATCAGTTGTGATTTGATCATTTGTATTTATGATTGTGTTTATGTAGGCTCTCTCTCTCTCTCTTTTCTTTGTCATTTTGGCTAGGGGTCCATAAATCTTGTTAATTCTTTCAAAGAACCAGTTTTTTGTTTTGTTGTTGTTTTCTATGATATTTTTGTCTTCTATGTGCCATATTTGGGCTCTTATTTTTCTGATTTGGATTCTTCTGCTAAAGTTGGGGTTTTTGTGGTCTTCTCTTGCCTGCTCCCTTAGGTGATTTGTTAAGCTCTCCATTTGTGATCTATCCATTTTCTTGATATGTGCTCGTAGAGATATAAATTTCCCTCTTAAAACTGATTTCATGTTATCCCAGAAGTTTTGGTGTTTGGTTTGATGTTTGTTTATTTTCACTTGCTTCCAGGAATCTTTCAATTCCTTCTTTGTTTTCAGTGTTGAACCACTCATTGTTTAGCATCATGCTGTTTAGTGTCCATGCCTTTGTGGGCTTTGGGGAAATTTTGTAGCTGTTATTTTTTATTCCTCTGTGGTCTGAAAAGGTGCATGGCAAGATTTAAATCTTATGAAACTTACTTATGTTTGATGTATGGGCAGTGATATGGTCGATTTTGGAGTAAGTTCCATGTGGTGATGAGTTGAATGTATATTCTGTGGTCATTGGGTGGAGTGTTCTGTAGGTATCAATTAAGTCCATTTGTTAAGAGTCTCATTGAGGTTCTGGGTCTCCTCGCTGATTTTTCATCTTGATGATCTATCTAGTGTTGTGCGTGAGGTTTTAAAATCCACAGCTATGATAGTGTTAGAGTCAATCTCTTTGTTAAGTTTGCTTAGAGGCCGACTTGTGAACATTGGTGCTATGTTGGGTGTGTATATGTTTAGAATGGATATTTCTTGTTGATGGATTGAGCCTTTTATCATCAGTGACCTTCTACATCTTTTATGACTTTTGACAGCTTAAAGGGTACTTTGTCTGAGATTAAGATTGCAACTCCAGCTTTTGTGTTTCACCTGAAAATTTGTTTCCCATCCTCTTACTTTGAGTCTGTGAGTGTTCTTTCTGGTGAGTTGAGTCTCTTGGAGACAATATATTGCTGCCTCAAGATATTTCATCCACTTTGGCATTCTATGTCTTTTCAGTGGTGCATTTAGTCCATTCATATTCAGGTTAATTATTGAAATATAAGGGTTTATCTTTGTCATGTTTTTTTATTGAGTTGTTGTACTTGTTTGTTGTGTTTCTTTTGGCTTTTTTTGTTGTTGTTAGTTCACGTGTGTTTTCAATCTTTTTCCTCTACTCTTGCAAAAAAAAGCATTGTTCTTTTTCTCTTCCCTTCTGCATTTAATACTTTCTTAAGAGTTTCTTATAGGGGTGGTCTGGAAGCAGCATGAGTTCTTAGGGATTCGATGTCTGGGAAAGATTGTAATTCTCCCTCACTGATGAAGCTTACCTTGGCTGGGTAGGTTATTCTTGGTTGAAATTATTGAAATCTCTGAGAACTTTGAATATTGGACTCCAAGCTCTCCTAGCCTGAAGTGTATCTGTAGTTAAATCTGCTGCTATTCTGACTGGTCTTCCCTTGTAGGTAGTGTGGCCTTTTTTCTTGTTGCTTTTAGCATTTTTTCCTTTTAGGCCTACTATGTTCAGGCAGATTATTATATGCCTAGAAGTCGGTCTCCACATTTGTTGTCTTGCTGGGGTTGTCTGGATCTCTTCTGTTTGAATTTTTGCATCAATGAGGTGGGGGCAGTTTTCTTGAATAATTTTGTAGAATGTTTGTTCCAGGGTGGTCTCTGTCTCTTTCTTCCTTGGGAAATCCAGTAACTCTTAGCTTTGGTCTCCTGAAGTAATTGCTTATCTCTTGAAGGTTTTTTCTGTCTTTTTACGCTTCTTTTCTATGTTTTTGACAGTTTGGCTTAGTTCTATATTTTGGTCTTCAAGTTTTGAGATTCTTTCTTCTGCTTGGCTAATTCTGCTTTCCATGCTTATTTGGTTGTTATTTATTTTAATCACAGTATTGTTTATTGCTGTTAGCTTAGTTATCAACTGTTTCCTATTTTTCTCTCATCTCTCCTCCATTCTTTTTATTCTCTCTATTAATGTCTTGATATCTTGGTTTGTAATATGTGACCAGTCATTCTGGGGGCTCTTCATTGTTTGCATTCTGAAGTCTGTTTTCTCAATATCTCATCTCCCATGGGTCTGTATGGGACCTATATTCTTCTTTTGATTTTTCTTCACTTGTGTAGATTTGCCTTCACACTTTTTCCTTTTTTCCCCCTCTGTCTTCTTTACATCTATTGTTCAGGGCTGGCGAGGTGTGTTTTGCTTCTGTTTGCTCAATCTCCTATTATTCCTTTGTGAATCCTTTGACTTTGTTTGATTCTGAATCTGGCCTGTAGGTTGAGGGTTATACATTTTGCAGCTTTGAGATTTATTTGAGGGGGAGCTGTGAATCCAAATTTATCTGTAGATCCCAGTATCCACTGACAAGTATATGGATATGCTGGATCCTGCTTCCCATTGCCTTGTAATCAGTTCATGAAGTGGGGGTATTGGTTTGCTCCACAAACATGAGGTCTTAGCTCCCAAGTTGTAGGTTAGGCAGAGCTGGATGGGTGAGTCACTGTAGGCCTCTGCCTGGTCCCAGGGCTCCAGATGACCTCAGGTTCTACTGCAGCCAGATCCTGCTGGGGGATGCTTAGTGTGAGACAGCCATGTGCTGTAGGTCAGCAAGTCACATGTGGCTTGGGCCTCTTTTTCTTTCTTTATTCTTAGGTCCCAAGCTGGAGGCTGTGCAGAGCTGGGTGGAGCTCACAGGATAATGCAGGTCTCTGCCTGGTCTCGAACTCCAGCTGTTCTCTGGTCCCATTAACATCAGGGCCAAGTTGGGGGAAGTGGAGTGAGAGACTGCTGGGCATTGCTGTTCAGTGTAGAGGTCAAGGTTGCTGGGGGTGGGGCAGTATATCCAACAAGGGAGCCCAAAGCTCCATGGGGAGGGAGTCACAGGACTCCTTGGGTGGTGAAGGCTTGGGGCAGGGCTGGGTGCTACAGCCTGGGAGGGAGCTCAGAGCTCTGTGGGTAGTGTAGGCTTGGGGCAGGGCAGGGTGCTTCAGTCTGGGAGGGGCCCTGGAACTCTGAGGGCCTCCACAGGTGGGGGCAGCAGCTTGAGGCAGGGTTGTGTGCTTCAGCCAGGGAGGGGGCCCAGAGCTCCAAGGGGTAGCACTGAGGAGCTCCAAGAGGGTTGCAGCTTTGGGCCTGGTAGGGAACTTCAGTCAGAGATGGAGCCTATAGCTCTAAGGGAGGAACACTTAGGGTCTCTGTGGGTAGTGACAGCTTGAGACAGGGCCAGGTGCTTCAGCCAGGGAGGGGGGCCTGGAGCTTTGAGGGGCAGGCACCAAGGGCCTCCACAGGGGTGCCAGCTTGAGTGGCTGGGTGCTTCAGTCAGGGAGGGGGCCCGGAGGTCCAAGGGCAACTTTGGGTTGTGCAGGGCACTTCAGTCAGGGAAGGAGCCGGTAGCTCCAAGGGGTGGTCGCGAAGGGCCTCCACAGTCTGTGGCAGCTTGAGATGGAGCTGGGTGCTTCAGCCAGGGAGGAGGCTGGTACAGCTGGTTGCCAGGCAGAGCAGTGTAGCCAGCAAGGGAACCCAGAGCTCCACAGGGTGGTAGCCAAGGGTCTCTCCAGGCAGTGGTGGCTTGGCACTAGGTGAGGTGGTTAGCTGGAGAGGGAGCCAGGAACTCTACATGGCTGGGGGACTGGGGTCACCTGGGGCAGAACATTGGCAGTGGCAGGTGCCACAGTACCTGGGCAGTGCAAGGGTCTGAGGGCCTCCAAGCCTCCAACTAGGGCAGCTGGCAGGGAGCGTGGGGTGGGGGGGAAAGCAAGAGCCTTTATGGGAACTCACTTTTGGAGAGTCTCATAGTTCCACCTGTGCTGTTACCATCTTCCAGAGCCCCCTAAACCTTCTTGAGTGGATTGAGGAAGAATTATGGAATCTAGAAAACTTAAATCAAGCCATAATTACCACTCCTGTCCTACTGCTCCTTTCTTTGGAAAAAAAATTTTTTAAAGAATATGTTTTGGTCATTTCCTCTACCTTACCTCTCTTAGATTGAAAGGACTCCTTGCTTAAACCTCTCACCTTGAGTTTACAGTTCACAAGTTACAACCTGGAGATTGGGTGGCAATCATGTACTGAAAGGAAACCAAGCTCCAACCAAGCTGGAAATGTCCATATCAAGTGCTTCTGACAACTGAGATGGCCATATGGACTGCTGAAAAGTGTAGACACATCATACCAATGTCAAAAAAATCACTAAAGGAAGTGACAGTAACAGAGAATACTCACTCCCATTAAATGAGAAGTCTCTCAAACTGAACCACTGGAACTAAATTCAAGAAAACCTAATGCATTCCTTTGAGACATTTCTCATAACACTGTCAATTTCATTTCTTGTTACATGTATGTTTGCAGTTTTTATTGTTAAATGTATTT
>NW_006949129.1:0-717 GCF_000164805.1 Carlito syrichta | reverse complement strand
GAGTGACATAACTACTCATCCCAAGTAACCCTTGCCAGGACTGGTATGGTGTCTTTTGAACCACTTGATTTAAAGGATGGACAGCTCCAGTAGAAACAGAGAAAAACGAACTTAAAAATACGACAAAAACTGGATTGGCAGTAGCGGGACACTGCAGCGGGTGGTTGGGGGCAAATATCAATAAGGATACCTGGTCCTAATCCAGGTGAAGTGAGGTCCAGTGGGAGGCCCAAAATTTTACTTGTACCTAAACCTGACTTTTACCACACAACTTTAAAGTAAAAAACAACATAAAAAATGTAATATTGTAAAATTAAGAATAAATGGGTTATTTACAAAGTTATACATAGAATTACCATATGACCCAGAAACTCTGCTTTTAGGAACATATCCAAAAGAAATAAAAATATAAATTCAACAAAATGTTCATAAATAAATGAATAGCCAAATTGTGGTCTTTATACAATGGGATATTTTTCAGTCATAAAAGGAATGAAGTACTGATACCTGTTAAAATATGGATGAAGTTTGAAAATATCAGGCTAAATGTGTTGTAACATAAAGGTTACATAATGTATGATTCCATTCATATGCAATAGGAAGAAAAGAAAGAATGAGGAAACGTGTCTTTAGAGCTAGAAGGCAGATTTGTGGTTGAGAGAGGCTGGGGGTGGGGAGGCAAATGCTTAATGGGTAGAGGGTTTTCTTTTTGAGTAA
>NW_006949128.1:0-904 GCF_000164805.1 Carlito syrichta | reverse complement strand
CATGCTGGAGTGCTGTGGCACAATCGTGGTTCACTATAGGCTCCAACTCCTGGACTCAAGTGAACCTCCCCAATTCAGCCCTCCCAAGTAGATTTGACTACTGGCACAAGTCACCATGCTTGGTATCAGTGGCTTCTTTTTTTCTCACAATTTTAAAGATGTGGGGTACAATTCGGGGTTAGGTATCCAAATGTTTATTATGCAGGTATTCTTGTTGATGAGGTGTGCCTCTCCCTCCCCTGGCAGTTTCTCTCAACTGTCAATCCTGCACTCCCCCTCCCCTGGCAATTTCCTGCTTCTGCTGATCCCTTTCTTATAGTATTTTAATTATTCAAGGACCGCTTATAAGTGAGAACATATGGTACTGTGTTCTTTGTTTCTGTGATAGATCAGTGGCTCATTCTTAGAGAGAATCTCTGCATTATGGATTTCTACTTCTTTTACAAGGAAACATTTAGGTAAGAATTTTGTAGGTACTTTTTATGCACTAGTACATGAATTTAATAGGTAGTGTTTTTTTTTTTTATTTTCAGCCAGCAAATACAATTTTTCTTTGTTTAAAAATGTGTTGGATGTATGGATGAATTAAAATGCATTTCCAACATATAGATAAGTTTAGTTTTTATAAAGTTGGTTGGTGATTAATGGATCACTTAAAAATAAGTCTTTATTAATTTTTGCAGTTTGTTACCAGCTTCATATGGCAGGATTTGGATGTCTTTACTCATTTTGTGTGTGTGTGTGTGTGTGTGTGTGTGTGTGTGTGTATACCACCTTTTAATTATATGGCAAAAACTACTTTTTTGGTGCAGAAATAGTTTATTTCATTTTATTTTCTGATAATAAATTTGGGTCAATTTGTAAGTATGTTAAAAGTATACTCATGTGAATAATTATTTGTATT
>NW_006949127.1:0-844 GCF_000164805.1 Carlito syrichta | reverse complement strand
AGTGAAATATTGGACAAAAGGTCAGTATGAAAGTTCTGAAAGTAAGCCTTCAATGTCTTGGATTGTCTCCCCCACTCCAATAGTAGAATAAGATATGTGGAACAGAACCACACCAGCGGACCTGCAGATTTCCATGGGGGGGGCGTATTGTTCATTTCTATGATTGTTTACTATGCAGCAAAGTCAACTAATAGAGGAGACTGTTATATCTCTGTATTCCCATGGAGTTGGACTTCTCTGATTGATGACACTGAGAGAAGGACTCAAAGGTCAGGTACAGTTCAGTCCCTTCTTGTCCTCATTTCAGATCTTGATGAGCTGAACTGGAACCTATTTTCATTCCTCTACCTATGGTAAGCAAAACTGAGTAAGAGTCCAGGCCAGGCGTAGAGGTCTTAGAATGTTAGCTTGTCTTTAACATCGTGTGGAAGCCAGTCACCAGTCTTTTAGTTGTTGTTTTAAAAGTCTTACCCCTATGCTAAGCCTCAAGGAATAGAAAGAGGGTAGGAAAAGTCCACTTGGAGCCAGACCAAAGTTTTCAATTTAGCTTCACCAATGAAGCTCATTATTGGCTCCTTCTGAACTCCAAAATGTATGTACCTTAATTGATACATACTCTGTAAGGTGTAAAAAAGATCATGACTGGCTCCTCAGAAACAAAATATATGCAGAGTCCACAAATTTGTCACTGAGAAGGCAGAAACTGCCCTTGCTCTCAGGTGTTTAGTTTTTCATTCAATTCCCTATGCAGCTAATATTCTTCCATTAAATCTTTTTTACAACCAGCTTGTGTTGTTTTTAAACTGGCAAGAGTCTAGATAATGCAGAACTGGTATTATAGAGT
>NW_006949126.1:0-820 GCF_000164805.1 Carlito syrichta | reverse complement strand
GAAAAAAAGATTTAACAGTAGTATCCATTTTCCCATCCTGTACTGACCTGGGATAAACTCATTATTGGCAATACAACATCTCCAGATAACAAAAATACTTAATGCAAGCAATTTTAGACTTGCGGAACAGTCCATCTTTGAATTTCACTTAAGAAAAGGGAGGGGGGATTGAAGCCATTTCCTTTCCTATATCAAACCCTTTTGAATTTTGGTTCTCCAAATCTGTATCAGGAGATTATGGAATTTTATGATTTTATCAGATGATTGACATGAGTGTGAAGATTCTCAAGTCACTGATACTGGAGTGACACTACCATGTGCACTTTTGAGACAAAGCCAGACACAGAGTTATACACTTTCAGTACTGTATGGAGACTACCAGCTAAGGGGGTATTGGACACTGGAACTCAGTAGATGGAACTCTACACAGAGAGCAGCCTCTTCCCAAAGGATGATATCTTGTTCTGATATACAAAAAGTCTGCTGGGAGGAATCCTGATCCCAGACAACAGCTACGGACAATTAGGGATCAGAATGGAAAAGGAAGAAACCAATTGGCGTATTGTACATCTTCTTTGGGATCCCCTTGAAACAACTGTGAGGCAATTACATAGAAAGTAAAAGTAGTCACTCATGTCACTGTGTCTCCAGATACCAAGAGACAAGAGCTGTTGAAGAAAGAGGGAATAGGTGATAAAGCAGTTGAGAAGTCTAAAGGATTGAGAAACAATACTGCTAGTGGTTAAAGCAAAAGCAGTGAAATCTCTCTATCTGGGTTGAAATCCCAGTCCTTTCTTTAGTAGCTGTGGTGACTTGGGAA
>NW_006949125.1:4762-10390 GCF_000164805.1 Carlito syrichta | reverse complement strand
GGGAAAAAAAATGCTCCTGAAACTTTTTTATACATTGTGGAAAAATGTGTTTATATCTCTGTAGTTTCTACTCAAAAAAGCTATCTGATATTTCTCTTTGTACCATTTGTGACAAATAGCTCAATGGCAGTTAATAAAAAAAAGCAATGCATTTGTGAGTGGTGATTAAATTGTGAACCATTTTAGGAGGATTAAAAAGATCTTAGAACAGTATTGGATACTGTAATACTTACATATGTCCACATTTTCAGAATAACTGTACATTTTAAGCTAAAGTAATGGATGTTAACCAGAGTAACAAGCAGAAAGCCAATCCTTAAGCAGGTGCTCGAATTATAGTCAAGTAATAATAAATAGAGGAATTTTCAAAAATGTCATGTGACAGCATTTTTTTAGATATTGACATTAAAATACATGTGATTCCTTTGTGCAGTGTGTTCCAAAGGCTAATTATAACAAAAAGAGAGACTTTGCCAAACATAAATATTTTAAAATAAATATTTAAATTAGTAATCATTCACTATATATTTTGCTTAATCAATTATATAATATTGAAAAAATAACAACTAATTTATTGAAAATATTGATCAGTGACTACTGCCATTGCATCATGTACTAACATATCTTATAGATCCTGACATTTTAAATAATTAATATATTTACATTATCCATGAGTCCTCAGAATTAATTTGGTCACTAAAAAGCATACAAATTTCATGAGAAGTTAGACAACTCTAACTATATACATAGTATTTTTACATCGAAATATAGATTTGTGATGGATAAAATGTAAAACTCTAGAGCTACTTCACACCAAGAAAACAATATTTAATATTTCACAGAGATCCACTTTTTTCTGAATACTAAAACACTTTTCAACTAGCTTTTAAAATTTTTATTTTAAACATGTGGGATACAATTCAGGATTAGGTACATAAGTGATCATCATATAGGTAAAGCTTGGTTCTCCTTCTGGTCCCCACTTCGCCTGGTTTGGGATCAGGCACCCTTATTGATGTTTTATGCCCTCCCTCCTCCCTCCCCAGGCAGTGTCCCACTACTGCCAATCCCATTCTTATAGTATTATGATAAATATTCAGCATCTGCTTATGAGTCAGAACATGTGGTACTCATCTTTGTTTCTGTGTTAGGTCACTGAGCATGATAGACTCTAAATTTATCAAAGTTGCTGTGAAGTCCATGATTTTTTCCCCTTCTTTATGGCTGCATAATTTTCCATCATGCATATGTGCCACAGAACTTTTATCCAGTTCAATTTTGATGGGCAGCATGGTTGATTTCATGTTTTTACTATTGTGAATAATGCTGAAATAAGCATGCATGTGCAGGTATCTTTGTAAAGGGTGATTTGAGTTCCTCCAGGTATATTTTCAGAGGGGGATTGCCAAGTCATATGACATGTGAATTTTTAGATCTTTTAGAAATTGCCACAGTATTTTCCACAGAGGTTGGATTAGTTTTCAGTCTCACCAACAGTACAGAAGTATTCTCTTTTCCCCACATCCTCTCCAGCATCTGTTGCTTTGAGTTATAAATAATTGCCATCCTGATTGGATTTAGGTGGTATCTCAATGAGGTTTTGATTTGCAGTTCTTTGATAAGTAGTAAGACAGCATTTTTCATATATCTGTTGGCTGCTCATATGTCTTCTTTTTAGAAGAGTCTATTCTTATCGTTTGCCCATTTTTTAATGGGGCTGTTTTTGTTTGTTTTCCTTTTGGCATGTTTTCATTCCTTGGGGATCCTGGACGTTAGGCCTTTGTCTGATATACAGTTGGAAGATATTTTTTCCCATTCTGTGGGATGCCTCCCCACTCTCTTTTGCAGAAGCTTTTCAGTTTGATGAGGTCCCACTTGTCTATCTTGGGGCATGAGCTTTCAGGATTTTGATCAGGAATTGATTGCCATTTCCAATTTCCATAGAGTGTCTCTTGCATTTTCTAAGATTCTTTACTTTTAGGTTTTAAGTTTAGGTCTTTGGTCCATTAAGAGTTGATTTTTGTGTATGGTGATAGGTAGGAGTCCTGTTTCATTCTTCTGCATGTGGTCAGTCAATTTTCCCAGTACCATTTGCTACATGGGTTCTCCTCTCAGCAGTGGTTTTTGGTGGAGGCTTTGTAGAAAATTAGTTGGTTGAGAAATTAAGGTTTTGCTTCTGAAATCTCTATCCTGATCCATTGGTCTATATGCCTGTTCTTGTACCAATACCTGGGTGTTTTGATTATTGTAGCCTTATAACAAAGTTTAAAGTCTGGAAGTGTGATACTGACTAGTTTATTTCTTTTACTGAGGATTGTTTTGGCTATTTGTGGTGATTTATGTTTCCATATGAATTTCTGTATTTGTTTCCAGTTCTTAAAAGAATGATATTGATAATTTAATGGGTATTGTGCTGAATTTATAGATTGCCTTGGGTAGAATGGACATCTTAACAATGTTGATTCTTCCAGTCCTTGGGCATGGACAATTTTTCCTTTTTATGGGGGGGGGTACCTTCTTTGATTTCTTTGAGTAGTGTTTAGGAATTTTTGTTGTAAAGGTCTTTCACATCTCTGATTATGATGATGCAAAGGTATTTCTTTTTTTGTGGATATTTTGAATAGGATTGTGCTTTTTATTTGGGTTTCTGCCTGTTTGTTGTTGGTGTAAAAAAATGCATGTTGATTTTTAACCCAAGACTTTGCCAAAATCCTTTATAAGTGCATGGTTTTTTTTGTTTTTTGTTTTGACAGATTCTCTTGGGTTTTCAAGGTATAGGATCATATCGCCCGCAAAGAGGGATGACTTAACTTCCTCTTTGGATATCGCTCTGTCTGATTGCTCTAGCCAGGATTTCCAACACTATTTTGAACAGGAGTGAGAGTAGACAGCCTTGTCTTGTTTCAGATTTCAGGGAAAATGCCTCCAATTTCTGTCCATTTTAACAATATGTAGGCTGTGGGTTTATTGTAGATGGCATTTACTATTTTGAGGTATGTCCACTCTATGCTTAGGCGTTCAAGTGTTTTTTCAAGAACAGATACTGGGTTTTTCCAAAAGCTTTTTCTCTGTCTAATGATATAATCATGTGGTTATTGTTTTTACATCTGTTGATATATTTAATTCAATTAATGGTCTTGTGGATGTTGAATCAGCCCTGCATCCTGGGAATGAAGCCTACTTGATCATGGTGGACGATTTTTGAAATGTGTTGTTGGATCCAATTTGCTAGAATCTTGTTGAGAATTTTTGCATCTATGTTCATCAGAGATACTGGTCTATTCTTCTTTTTAGTTGGATCTTTACCCAATTTGGGTATCAGTGTGATGTTAGCTTCATAAAATGATTTGGGGAGAGTTCTGTCTTTCTCAATTGCCTGGAATACTTTCATTAGGATTGGTAATAGCTCCTCCTTGTATGTTTTGTAGAATTCTGCTGGAAAGCTGTCAGGCCTAGGACATTTTTTAATAGGTAGCTTTCTTATGACAGAGTAAATTACCTGGATTGTTATTGTTCAACTTATGATCTCAATTTCTTCTTGTTTCAACTTTGGGAAATTTTGTGATATCAGAAAGTTCTTCATTACATTTAGGTTTTACAGTTTGTTTCCATATAGGTGTGCATAGTAACCTGTTATTTCTTCAGGGTCAGTTGTAACTTGATTTTTTAAATTTCCAATTGTGTTTATTTGGGCTTTTTCTTTTTCTTGGTCACTCTGCCTAGGGTTCCATCAATCTTGTTTATCCTTTGTTTCCTATGATATTTTTGTTTTTGATGTCCCGTATTTGGTTTTTTACTTTGATGATTTCTGCTGAAATCTGGGTTTTGGTGGTCTTGATTTTCTGGCTTTCTTTCATGATTTGTTAGGCTGTTAACTTGTGATCTTTCTATTTTCTTGATGTGTGAGCTTAGAAATATAAATTCTCATCTTACTACTGGTTTCATGGTACCCCAGAGGTTTTGGTAAGATGTGTTCTTGTTTTCCTTTGTTTCCAGGAATCTTTTAATTTCTGCTTTGATTTCTCTGTTGACCCAAGAGTTCTTCAGCATTATGCTGTTTAGTGTCCATGTCTTTTGTGCTTTGGGGAAATTTTGTTGGTGGCAATATTTATTTTTATTCCACTGTGGTCTGAGAAGGTACATGGCAGTATTTCAATCCTGTGAAATTTGTTTATGCTTGATTTATGGGCAAGGATATGGTCAATTTTGAAGTGCATTCCATATTGTGATGAGTAGAATGCATATTCTGTGGTTATTGGATGGAATGTTCTGTAAGTTTCTATTAATTCCATTTTGTCAATCATCAAGTTGAAGTTCTGAATCTCCTTGTTCATTTTTTTTGCCTTGATGATATATCTAGGATTTTTAGTGGGGTATTTAAGTCCCCAACTATGATAGAGTTAGAGTCAATATTTTTTTTTTAGTTTATTTAGTAGTTGCTTTATAAAAGCTGGTGCTCCTGTGTTGGGTGCATATATGTTTAGGATGAATATTTCTTGTTGATGTATTGAACATTTTATCATTATGTAGTGTCTTTCTGTATCTTTTCTAATTTTTGATAGTTTGATGGTTGTTTTATCTGATATTAAAATTGCTACTTCTGCTTTTGTTTTCTGTTTGCCTGAAAGTTTCTTTTCTATCCTATTTCAGTCTGTTGATGTCCATTGTATTAAGATATGTTTCCAGTAGGCAGCATATTGTAGGGTCATGTTTTTATTTATTTATTTGTTTGTTTGTTTGTTTATTTAAATCCAGTTTGCCATTATATGTCTTTTTAGTGGTGCATTTAGTCCATTGATATTCAGACTGATCATTGAAATGTGAGAGTTTATACCTGTTATGAGGTTCTTATAAGGCTGTTTTGTTTTCTGTTGATGTGTGTGTGTTTTCAGTATTCCAGTTGTGAGGTGTGTTGTATTGTTTCTATGTTTTCCTACCTTTTTGGGAAGTACATTTTTTTTTCTTCTTCTTCTATGATTCATACCTTCTTGAGTATCTCCTGTAGAGCTGGTCTAGAGGCAGCATAATATTTTGAGAATTGGATATCTGGTAAGGATTTTAATTCTCCAACACTAATGAAGCTGAGCAAAGCTGGTTTGGAAATTATTGGTTGAGGAGGGAGTGGTGGGAGTGTGTGGGGTACTAGTCCTCCCCTACCAATCTCATAAGATCAGAGGGATCCCCTCTGGTGGAGAGGTTCAGGATTGGCTCCTACACAGTTGCCAGGGTAAGGTACCCAGCCAGGTTTATCCCATAGTATAGTTCTTTTAGTGCTGCTGCTGTCCAAATCCACCTGGGTTTGTCCCTCTTAGACATGTCCCAACCATGTGGGTTTGACATTCAGAAGATTGCTGGGGAGAAAGAGGTTGGGTCAGCCTAGGACTCATTCTTGGCAGGCCTTCTTTGTCCTTTTCTGGTTGCTCCCTTTGTTCTGTGGCTGGGTCAAGGTATGAGTTGGGGTGCCTTAGGCTCTGTACCCATCCTGTCCCTCCAAAGTTTGTGTTTTGGGGATATTCCCTCTGGGTCATGATCAATCCCAGAGTAGTTAACTCCCCAGTCACAGAAAGTGGGTCTGTTGCTCCATGGTGAGCAAACAGAAGCACCTCCCCACTCGCTTCCAACATGGTG
>NW_006949125.1:2711-4399 GCF_000164805.1 Carlito syrichta | reverse complement strand
AGAAAAGCCATTCTGGTTAATTAGTAAGGAGCAGCAATAGCAGTAATTCTCAGAAAATATTTGAGAAACAAATTTTCATTGGTAATGCATTACATAAAGATATTTCAGTAAAATAGTCTTCAGTCAATGGAGGTTTTTCTGTGGCTAACTTATAAAAGCACTGATGAAAGAAAAAAACATTGTGGTGCATACAGGCCACACACAGGTGTGTGGCTTTCATAGGAAAGGCTCCTCAGAAACTCAGATTACAAGCAAAGAAAACTAGTGCACATCAGTAGAAAACATTTTCATTTAAAAAATCTCAACACCAAAAGGTATTGGAAAATCTTACCAATACACTTTTTTGTGTGTTTTTTTCCAAGGTTTATAATACTCCGTGGCAGACAGCTTCTGAATCTTGGAGGCTGTCTTGTATTTTCCACTGATTGGTCTTG
Source organism: Carlito syrichta (assembly GCF_000164805.1). Taxonomy (NCBI): domain Eukaryota; kingdom Metazoa; phylum Chordata; class Mammalia; order Primates; family Tarsiidae; genus Carlito; species Carlito syrichta. The sequence goes on along the minus strand of NW_006949125.1, from coordinate 3,965 downwards.
AGGCCTCTCTCTGGAGTGTGGCTGTGAGTCAGTCCTGAACCTACAGGGGAGATGGCCACACATGTTCACAGCATGCCTCTCACAGGATGTTTTTTTATCCTAGCAGACAATCTGATGCCTAAATGTACCACTAGTAACTGGTGTCCCTCTCACAGGAAACTTGTTTATACTGGCAGATGCCCCTGTCTGACCTGAGTCTAATTTAATCTTACCAAGGAAGTCACTCTCTGGGAGAGCCTGACCAGAAGTAGAGTTAGGTTTTAGTTTGTTGTTTAGGTGAGTCACAGAGGAGACAATGAAACAAAACACTGAAAATAGCAGAAGCAGTTTTTTTTTTAACTTTCAGATCCCAGAAAGAAGAGAGCAGCATGATTCACAGGGCCCACATGAAGGGGGCAGCCCTCCTGGACATGCACACTCAACCACAGTGGAAGTGAGAGAGAGAAAGACCTACATGTTGTAGCCTTTATTGGTGTTTCTCTATGGCAACACTTGCTAAAGCAAAGTTTTCACCTTTTCCTGTGCAACAAAATTACCACCAACCTTCTTCATTTATTTCACTTGCCTTATCTCTCTATTTTTTGTTGGTGGCTATGATTTCATCATAAAATTCATTTTTATGATATTTCTGTCTTTATATTTATAAGTTGAAGAATGGTAATCATTTTATTTATCTAAAAACATTTCTTTCCTTATATTTTATTTTGATAATTTGTTTAGAAAAATTCTAATTTGATTTTTTCTTTTAATTGCAATGTCCAAGAAAACTGTGTTTATATGTTCTTGCATACTCTATTTACTGTGTTCATAGTTTTTAATTATTCATTTTAAAACTAAAATCTATTGGTTCCTTCAGGAAGAGAATATTTTTTTTGACAAGTTTAACAAGAAATTTAATGTTTATCCATTGCTCTAATTCAAGCTCCAACATTCTCATGATGGCACAAAAAGCATGCAACAACAATAATAAGTGCCACTCAAGAAAACACTACCACACATCAACACAAGCACAGCTGTGAGACACTGATATGCCAACATTATGAAACCTTACTAAGTTCTTTGTACAGCACTGCCAACCCAAGTGCATGGTGGCAAGTTTGTGAACTGAATTGTCAGATCAGACCTTATATACCATCAGGTTCAGACTGCTGTAGACATGGGCTTCCCTTCCTCTCTCCCTCCTTTGATCTTCTTTCCTTCCTTCCTCCTTCTCTCCCTCCCTCCTTTCCTCCCTACCTCCCTTTCTTCCCTCCT
>NW_006949125.1:0-2691 GCF_000164805.1 Carlito syrichta | reverse complement strand
AAGTATGAGTTTGTTCACATAGCTGCAGTCATACTTAAACTAATTTTAAAATAATGTTTGAATAAGCCTCATTCAACATATTTCAAAGAACCAATCTTATAAAGTAGGTTATAATTCATACTGGCCCCCAAAATAACATTTACAATTTCCAAATTTAAAAGTGAAAGTTATAAAATACATTACATAAATAGATAAGCTCTCAAGAAGGATAGCAGCCTTATAGCTCTCATGATTGGCCACATGAGTATCACGTCCAGCTTAGTGAACATTTTTAATAAAATTTTAAGTTATATGAAAATGAATACTCGTTGGTTTGTTCCAATGAAATAAAAGGAAGTGTGTTGGGGGTTTCCAGATAGCCCCTAGGTTCAGTGATTTGCTAGAGTAACTCATAGAACTCCATATATTGTTTTACTTATGATGGTGATTTTTTATAGAGAAAGGATACAGAATAAAACCAACAAAAGAAGCCTGAAGAAACCAGAAGCAAGTTTCCAAATATTCTCTCCCCAGGGTGTCAAACAAGATGTGCTTAAATTCTTCCAGCAGGAATTTGGGTACCACCGACACAATATCTATCAGGATACCCCAATAGGGGTTTATAACTCCAATAGCCAAGGGTTATCTGGGACTTATCATGTAGATGGGAATCCACATAACACAAACAAAAATTCCAGACTCCTAAGAAGGAGCCAGGTGTTCAGCAAGAATCAAATTGTTTGCACAATAGTGAGCCCCTTTTATCCATCAGGAAATGATAAGAATTCTCCCAAAATCCAAGCTCCCAGCACCAGTCAAAGGCAACCTTGTAAGCAGGGCATTTTAAGAATCACTGTCTCAAACCTGCTACATCAATTATTTTCTGCACAAGAATCTTTTAGAACCAGATTCTATAATCATTTTAATTATTGTTTTTAAAATGTGATGCTGTCTGTGATGACAATCTGAGGTCTGTTTCCTAAAAAAACCTTTACTATAAGCAAAAAAAGTAATTGTAAGTCACCAATTGGAGAAACAAGGATTACAAAAGCATGTTTCTGCAGCAGTTAAATAATTGGTTGATGCTGATTGCTTGGCATTTAAATAAATTAAATATTTTTTTCTTTCTTTCAATTTTCATTCAAATTGCTAGACATGAACATACTCCCTGTGGCATTAACACTGCTTCTCTAATCTCATATGGTGTAGATGACTGACAGAAAATTTGAAGAAGGATCTCTTGTATCCAATGGCACTCAACAGTGCAGATGTGAGCTATAGACACTACAGTTCTTTGTGAAAGAGCTTCTTCATTTTCCCAAGGGGTTGGAAAACTCTTTCTTATCATTCATGTGCATATCTCTGAAGCAAAGAAATCGTTTTTCCTTTTTTTGGAGATGAATATACTATTGCTGCTACATGCATCAGTAATAGCAGCTTAACAGCTGTAATACATGGTGATCAATACTACTGCTATTCAGGCTGTGACTATGCTCCTGAGAGATGAGATAGAAGATAAATTAGTTTAAAAGATAGTGACAATCAGGAGAATCAGAGAAAATAAAATTAGTGCTTTAGTTTGAGGGATTACCATCATCTTGGGAGTATTATTACCACTATCATTATTATTACTATTTTATTTAGGTCATCTACACTGGCAGATTATATTGCGTAGCATGTGATATGAGTATAAGTCTAGTAGATCTCAATTGAATTCTTAAATTTTTATTGCTTCTTTTGAAGTGATATCTTAATTTTTCTTTCCACTATGTTCTTCAGGTATTTTAACATAAACATTAACAATAAATGTTTGATAGGTAATATAAATTATGAGTAATTTTAGTATATTTCTTATTTATAAATACATATACACAGCTTTCTAAAGCAAATGTATTCATATCTTGGCTTCTAGTTGATGAGTATATTTATTTTTCTTATCAAATCAGAATGTCATTTTTTTCAAATATGATAATTTAATTATCCAGGACAAGCAGCAGTTAAAATAGAATCACAATTTTTGAGGTGATCAAGCGTATTCAAAACCGATGCACAGTTTGAAAATTCTGTGTCATTTGAAGTCTTTTAGGACAAAGAAAGAAAGATGAATTATAAAGTCTGTGCAAGAATCTGTTGGGAAGACAAACTAAAATAAAGTAATAAAACCTCTTTGAAAGTATTATCTTTTGGGTGACATAAAAACCATGCATAATGAGGCTATTTTACAGTATCTTTAATCATATAAAAACTGGATGATAAATTTATATTAAATGTAAGCAAATCTCCCATCTAGCAGACATTCAATCAAGTGAAAATCAAACTCCTGCATAATCAAACACATTTTAAGCTTGAAAAGCAACTAACAAATATTTACTACATCACAGAAATATATTAAATAGGTCATAAGATTGTCCTTATTCTTCTTCAGTAATTTAATTGGTAAAGGTTTTTATGGTCCAATTTCTTTGCCAAAAAATAAATTAATAAAACAATTGAAATTTATTAGTCTTTTGTTTCTTTGTCACTGGGATGACCTCCGTGACACTTTTGTCAGTCTTTGTAGTTTTCAAAAGGACTTTCTTGTCAACTGTCTCATTTGATTGTCACCCTGTAAGGATTCTAAGAAGGCATAATTATACATATTTTAGAATAAAGAAAACTGAAGGTTTGATAGGCCAGATGAAGTTTTTACAGGCTAAAAATCACATTTACTGT
>NW_006949124.1:0-5452 GCF_000164805.1 Carlito syrichta | reverse complement strand
GACGTCCTCTGATAGATGCCCTCTGAGAACTGTCCTCTAAAGGATGCCCTCTGATTGATATTTTTTGATGAATATTCCATAATGGATGTCTTCTGACAGGTATTTTCTGATGGGTGTCTTCTGAGAATAGCTTCTTATCTATGCCCTCTGATGGATGGCTTCTGATGGTTACCCTCTGATGCTCTCTGATTGATACCTTCTGATAGACGCCCTCTAATGGATATCCTCTGATGGATACTTACTGATGGATGTTCTCTGATTGATGTCCTCTGATAGATGCTCATTGATGGATACTCTCTGATGAATACCCTCTGTTCAATAATTTCTGAAAGATGTTCTCTGATGGAAGCCTTCTGATAAACACCCTCTGATAGATGCCCTCTGATAAGTGTTCTCTGATAGATACCCTCTTATGGATGCCCTCTGAAGGCTGCCCTATGATGTATCTTCTCTAATGGATATTCTCTGATGGATGTCCTCTGATGGATGCCCTCTGATGTATGCTCTTTGATGAATACTCTCTGATGAATACCCTCTGTCATACATCCTTCGATGGATGTCCTCTGAGAATAACTTCTGATAGATGCCCTCTGATGGATGTTCTCTGATGGACACCCTCTGACAGATATCCTCTGAAGAATGTCCTTTGATGGATACCTTTTGATGAATGCCCTCTGATTGATACCCTTTGATATGTGCCCTCTGAGGATAGCTTCAGATAGATGCCATCTGTTTAATACCTTCTGACACATGTTCTCTGATGGATGCCTTCTGATGGATTCCCTCTGATAGATGCTCTCTTCTGAATGCCCTCTGATGAATGCCTTCTTATAGATGCCCTGATTTCAATATACTCTGATGTCTGCCTTCTGATGGATATTCTTTGATGGATGACCTCTGATAGATGCCCAATGATAGATGTCCCCTGAAGGCAAACCTTTGAATGAAATACTCTGAAAAAGGTCCTCTGATGAATGCTCTCTGATATCTTTAGATGGGTGTCCTCTGAGGATAACTTCTGATAAATGCCCTCTGATGGATGCCCTCTGATAGTTGCTATCTGATGAATGTTCTCTGATAGATATCTTTTGATGGCTGTCCTCTGATGGGTTCCCTCTGATAGATGCCCTGATTTCAATATACTCTGATGTATGCCCTAAAATCGATATTCTCCAGTGGATGTCCTCTGATGAATATCCTCTGAAGTCCACCCTCAGAAAACAAACACACAAAGAAAACCAGTCAGAGAGAGTTGATAAGCATCAATCTTTTGAGCTTTTTCATGTGGTTACCCTAGATCAGCAGACTTGGTAAGCAGGTACTCTGCCTTCCAAGACAAAACTATATCAAATATTTTTCAGCTGCCTGAAGTCAGCATCATGAGAGTCTAAAATATGTATTGCCTTGCAATCCCCTGCCATGCTGTTAAGCATAATTTTGGTTAATGTAATATATAATTCCACTTCCAGGTACCATTTTCTGTATTAGCTTAGCTACTATAATACAGAAACCCCAAACATAGTGATCTTTAAGAATTAAGTTCACTACTTTCCCATATGGCAGTCTAGAGCTCACAAGATGGCTCTACCACTGATAACACGTATTCTTCTAGGTTGTTGCAGTTGTCAGAATTTTTCAGCCAGCAGAAACAGATAAAGCAATAATACAAGGCAAACAGGTGTTCTTTATTGGATAATCTAGAAATTACATACATTTCTCCTCATATCCCGTTGGCTTAAGCTTATTTACATGGTCACACCTAGATACAAATTTGTCCTCTAAGTGGTGTCTACCTGCTTTGCTGAAATTGACTGGAGAGGGATTATACTACTAAAAATGAAAAAAAAGAATGGTTAATGAAATAAGTGGTCCCTGGAAGAAAAGGGTTTCCAAATCCTTGCTCACATTTATTCCATTGTTCTGATTTTCTGTGTAAACAGGTTTCTAAGTGTCTGCAAAGCAAGATATGAAATGTGAAATAAAAAATCCAGACACAAAGACTCACCTTTGACATAGATTATAACCCTCATACACTGCACATTCCCACTTCAGCCTCATATTCACCATCACATTGCACATCTCATAAGAAGGAAGGAAAAAGGAAGCTTGATAACATAGAAATTTATTGTCTTTATTTTGGAATGTTTGTACTTGAAGTTTTTAAAATTATATTTTCTTTATGTTGAATTTCTTAGAAATCTGTGTCACATATCACCCAGACAAGAGTCACAGCACAGTCTCCAGTTGGATCTAGGCCTTGCCAACCTTTTTAGCTGAGTTTATTATCCTCCTCAAGTCCAAGAGACACCAAAGTCAGTGACTTACAGAAATATGATTTAGATATAACACAGTCACATACACATAATATATAGCATTCTAAGATAAGAAATGGAAGGCAAACCTCCCACTGATAATAGTAACTGCCCCCAAACCAATGTCTATTCTACCATTTGAGTCTTTTTAAGGCTAGTTGAACACATTCTGTGTCCAGGATTACAATTCCATGCACATCTTCTGATCAGTAATAAGCTCATTTTCCAAGTTTCTTGATATTAGGAAGTTTTGGATAAAAGGTAGAATAAGGACTCACAAAAGGGCTATCACCTACTTTAAATTAAGTATAATGGTATTGTGCATCAGATGCATGTGAACTTAACAGCAGTGAATCTGCCATCAAGAAACTATAATCTCTTCTTCAAATAAGCAAATCCCATTCCTGGACCTGCAAGAGAATGGTACAAACAACAGGAAATGATGACTCAATCAAGGCGCCTTATTTGAGAGGCTCTACCAACAACAGAAGTTTCTCGAGCTGACAACCTTATTAGCCTTTCTTTAAATTCTTATGAGTGAATTTCTAATTTTCATGAATAGATTTCTCATGTGCTATAAATCTAAGGGAAAATTGAGGTTTCTTGGCAATAATTTTTTAGATTTCACTACTGGAAACCATCTCTACACTAATTAAAGAAATTTGATTGCTCTTGAATCCTTATTTTCTTTAATGAATCCTTGTTCAGGAAAAGGAAACACATATGCCCTATGTACCAGAACACCAATACTGTCAACATAATTATTTGTATCACTTGGATTGTTAAAAAATACAGCATTCCACAAGAGATATTTCTGTCTGGTCAGCATCATTTCTCTGAATGCCAAAAGTAGCTTTAGAATCATTCTTTATGCAAAACTGCAGGAAATTGTCATCAATTGAAGTTGCTCCTCAGAGTAAAACCTATTCATGTTTCCTGGACTGTCTCCCAAGTACTTACTCTTCATCCCCAAGAGGAGTGGAAGAGCCTAATCTAATTGCAGATAAAACAGGCATGCTTGTCTCAGTCCCTAGTTCTTGTATTACTTTCTGTCTTTCAACACACTGAGAGCATATATCCTTCGTTGTGGAGAAAGATACCCACATCTATAAGAAATCCAGGACCTGTGGTACTCTCACTGGGCCAGGATCCCTGTGCTTTACAACTGCGGCTCATTCAGGACATCAAGCACTGACTGCAGCAACAAAAGAATGAGCTTTGATTTCCTACCCTTCAATACTCATTATCAACTAGTAAGAATGCTCATATACTACTGTGCATAAGAAAATTGTTCAAAAGTTGACTAAACACTTTTAGGGCTTGTTAAAAAAATGTTGTGGAGAGGAAATTGTTGAACTACTAAAATAGTATAGGAAATTTAAAATGTCACTTAGACTTCTTTCTAAAGTGTTTTTTGTGTCCTTAATATGTTCCCACTGATACTTTTGAAGTGCTTAGGGAATGCTGTTTGTTTGTTTTTTAATCAGGTGAAATTTACTTGACATAAAATTGACTATTTTAAAGTGAACAATTTGAGGTCATTTGTTACATTCACAATCTACTTAGTTCCAAAACATTCTCATTACTCAAAAAGAAAAACCTCTACCCATTAAGCATTTGCCTCCCCACCCCCAGCCTCTCTCAACCACAAATCTGCCTTCTAGCTCTAAAGACACGTTTCCTCATTCTTTCTTTTCTTTTTATTGCATATGAATGGAATCATACATTATGTAACCTTTATGTTACAACACATTTGGCCTGATATTTTCAAACTTCATCCATATTTTAACAGGTATCAGCACTTGATTCCTTTTATGACTGAAAAATATTCCATTGTATAAAGACCACAATTTGGCTATTTATTTATTTATGAACATTTTGTTGAATTTATGTTTTTATTTCTTTTGGATATGTTCCTAAAAGCAGAGTTTCTGGGTCGTGTGGTAATTCTATGTATAACTTTGTAAATAAGCCATTTATTCTTAATTTTACAATATTACATTTTTTATGTTTTTTTTACTTTAAAGTTGTGTGGTAAAAGTCAGGTTTAAGTACAAATAAAATTTTGGGCCTCCCACTGGACCTCACTTCACCTGGATTAGGACCAGGTATCCTTATTGATATTTGCCCCCAACCACCCGCTGCAGTGTCCCGCTACTGCCAATCCAGTTTTTGTAGTATTTTAAGTTCATTTTTCTCTTTTTCTACTGGAGCTGTCCATCCTTTAAATCAAGTGGTTCAAAAGACACCATACCAGTCCTGGCAAGGGTTACTTGGGATGAGTAGTTATGTCACTCATAACACAGGGTCCAGCCCCTCCCCCATATTTTTTGATGCATCTCAGTCCATCTTCAGCAGTGGTATCAGGACAAAGGTATTTGTCAACCATAGGTAATTTTCTTTGGTCATGAAGATTTTCACATGACAGAACAGAACAGGCATAAATTTAATAGTTATTGGGGAGTTAGCTTTAGTAATATTAATAATAAACCATCCTTTGTTTTTGTTTATTACTATGGTTAGAATTGGTAATACCTTCAAGGTAAACAGTAGTTCCATGGTTGCTCAGAGTTAAAAAGACCCTTGCAAATACATTTAACAATAAAAACTGCAAACATACATGTAACAAGAAATGAAATTGACAGTGTTATGAGAAATGTCTCAAAGGAATGCATTAGGTTTTCTTGAATTTAGTTCCAGTGGTTCAGTTTGAGAGACTTCTCATTTAATGGGAGTGAGTGTTCTCTGTTACTGTCACTTCCTTTAGTGATTTTTTTTGACATTGGTATGATGTGTCTACACTTTTCAGCAGTCCATATGGCCATCTCAGTTGTCAGAAGCACTTGATATGGACATTTCCAGCTTGGTTGGAGCTTGGTTTCCTTTCAGTACATGATTGCCACCCAATCTCCAGGTTGTAACTTGTGAACTGTAAACTCAAGATGAGGGTTTTAAGCAAGGAGTCCTTTCAATCTAAGAGAGGTAAGATAGAGGAAATGACCAAAACATATTCTTTAAAAAATTTTTTTTCTAAAGAAAGGAGCAGTAGGACAGGAGTGGTAATTATGGCTTGATTTAAGTTTTCTAGATTCCATAATTCTTCCTCAATCCACTCAAGAAGGTTTAAGGGGCTCTGGAAG
>NW_006949123.1:0-786 GCF_000164805.1 Carlito syrichta | reverse complement strand
ATCAATACCCTCTGATGGTTGCCCACTGATAAATACCCTCTGATGAATGTCCTCTTTTCAATACCTTCTGATAGATGTCCTCTGATAGATGCCCTCAGGTGGATATGCTGATGAGTGCCTTCTGACAGATATTCTTTGATGAATACTCCCTAATTAATGCCCTCTGACAGGTATCCTTTGATGTCCTCTTAGGAAAACATCTGATGGATATTTTCTGAAAGATGTCCAGTGATAGATGCCTTCAGAAAGGTGATTTCTAATAGATACCCTCTCATCGATATGTTCTGATAGCTGTCCTCTGATGGATACTCCGATGTATGCCCTCTAATAGATATCCTTTAATGGTTATCATCTGAGGATAGCTCCTAATAGATGTGCTTTTATGGATGTCTTCTGAAGGCTGCCCTTTGAGAGGTGCCCTTGATAGATGTCCTATGATGGAAGATGTCCTTTGATGGATACTCTCTGATGAATGTCCTCTGACAGATATCCTCAGATGGATGTTCTCTGAGGATAGCTTTTCTTTTGAGTCAGAGTCACACTCTGTCAGTAAGACTGGAGTGCAGAGTGCAGTGGCATGCTCACAGCTACCACAACCCTGACTTGCTGGGCTTAAGTGATCCTTCCACTTCAGCCTTCCAAGTAGCTGGCACCGTAGGCACATGCCACCACTCCTGACAAATTTTTCGATTTATTGTAGAGATGTAGTCTCACCAAATTGCCCAGGCTGGTCTTAAACCCCAGGACTCAGGCACTCCTCTTGCCTCTGCCTTCCAAAGTGCTGGG
>NW_006949122.1:0-14167 GCF_000164805.1 Carlito syrichta | reverse complement strand
CCAGGTGAGTTCATCAATTACCCATCATGAAATGGGCAAATGGATTGAAAGAATCTCCAAAAAAGAATTACAGAAGCCAAACACAGCCTCTCACAGCAATGCTAGCTGGCACATGGATGCTGATGGGTTCCTATAACTAGTGAGGGAAGCCTGTACTATAAGGAGTCCATCCTCCAAAAGATGGTTCCAGGATTTTTTCCCTTCATCTACCCCCATCCCTCTTTTCCTCCGTGTTAGATACCCTTCTATACACTCAAGACACAAAGTTGACTCAGAACAAGCCCCTGCCTGTGAGAAACTTCCAGTCCATTTAGGTGGATAGTAAGTCGAGCTGTGACAACAGAACTTAGTCCTGGAGGGGCCACAAGGCCATCTGGGGGCACAAAGGGGAGCCCCTGAGCTTTTGCTCCCTCCATCCTGAGAAGGGCATGGGGAAGGGTAAATGATGGAGAGCCTTTGGTAGCTTAGCTGCTGTGTTATGGGAGATGGAACTTTGGGGAGCAGGACAGTCACCCTCTCATTTCTGGAAGACTGTAGGAGAGACTTTGTAGATCCTTGTAAACAATGACTGACCTGTGTGTCACTTTCACAGCCTTGTACTGGAAAGACACATTGAGTGGAATGACAGGCAATATGAGGCAGACAAGGATTAGGAAATGTGGCTCCCAGTCTACACTATTTGCCAACATAGCTCCTCAAAGGCGGGAATAAATCATGGAGGCAGGAGCTGTTGGATTTCAGCTGATAGGAAACGTTTATCTCAGTCCTCATCAGCAGCTCTGCAGTAGACTGGTTAGCTCCATTTTATAGTTGAGAGGACAGGGGTTCAGGCTCAGAAATTTTCTAAGCACAGAGCAGGATTTTAAACCACAATCTACGAGCCTCTATTCTTTTTTTTAAAAACCTTTAAATTGTTTATTTTAAAATTGTGGGGTACAATTCAGGATTAGGTATACAAATATTCATTCTGCAGACACCCTTGTATATGAGATGTGCTCCCACTTTCCCAGGCAATTTTCCACTACTGCCAATCCCACCTCCCTGCCCCCACTCCCACCCCTGCAGTTTCCTCCACCTGTCAGTCCTTTTCTTATGGTATTATGATAATTGTTCAAGGTCCACTTATGAGTGAGAACATGTGATACTCAGTTCTCTGTTTCTGTGAAAGATCACTCAGTATTATAGACTCTAAGTACATCCAGGTTGCTGCAAAGTTCATGATTTTGTTCTTTATGGCTGTGTAATATTTCATTGTATATATGTACCACATTTTTTATCCAGTCCTCTTTTGATGGGCAGCACGGTTGATTCCATGTTCTTGCTACTGTGAACAATGCTGCAATAAACATACATGTGCAGGTATCTTTTTAACAGTGATTTGAGTTCTTCCGGGTATATTCCCAGTAGGGGGATTGCGAGGTCATATGGAAGGTCGATTTTTATAACTTTTAAGAATCACCACAATGTTTTCCACAGAAGCTGTATCTATTTTACACTCCCACCAACAGTTTATAAGTGTTCGCTTTTTGTCACATCCTCTACAGCATCTGTTGTTTTTTGAGTTATTGATGATAGTCATTCTGACTGGAGTTAGGTGGTATCTCAGTGTGGTTTTAGTTTGCATTTCTTTGATGACTAGTGAGGCTGAACATTTTTTCATGTATCTGTTGGCTGCTCTAGGGTGTCTTCTTTTGAGAACTGTCTATTCATATCTTTTGCTCACTCTGTGATGGGGCTGTTTGTTTTTCTCTTTTCAACACGTCTGAGTTTCTTGTAGATCACAGATGTTAGGCCTTTGTCAGATATAAAGTTGGCTAATATTTTTTTCAAAGTCTGTGAGCTGTCTTCCTGCTCTCTTGGTGGTTTCTTTGGCTTTGCAGAAGTGTGTCAGTTTGACAAGGTCCCACTTGTCTCTCTTATCTCTATGGTATGGACACTTGGGGTTTTGATCAGAAATTGGTTGTCAGTTCCAATTTCCATAAGAGTGTCTCCTACATTTTCTAAAGTTCTTACAGCTTGAGGTTTTTTTCTTTTTAAGTCTATGATCCATTTAGAGTTGATTTTTGTGTATGGGGATAGGTAGGGGTCCTGTTTCATTCTTCTGCATGTGGTCGGCCAATTTGCCAAGCACCATTTACTGAATAGGTTCTCCTCTCCCTAGTTTTTGTTGGTGAAGGATTTGTCAAAGATGAGTTGATTGAGAAATTGAGGTTTTGCTTCTGGAATCTCAATTCTATTACCTTGGTCTATATGCCTGTACTTGTACCAATACAATGCTGTTTTGATTACTGTAACTTTATAATAAAGTTTAAAGTCTGTGGGTGTGACACCTCCTTTTTTTTTTTTTTTTGCTGAAGGCCTCCATTCTTAAGTCCGTGTTCTCTTTCCAGCAAACCCCACTACCTACAACAGTCTTCTATAGAGACCAAAGCATTGCGGCCAATAGACTTCCTGTCAAGGATCATAAACTTGGAATTCAATGTAAAGTCACTAATATTCCAAAAAAAAGAAAATAAAATCCCTGATGTCTCTGCCTCTTTAGAAAAGATAGCATGCTGCAGTGAGATGAGCTATTAATACACATTGTCACTAGCATCAGCATTGTAGGCTTCCTGCTTTGGGGAGAGCCAGGATGTTGCTGATTTGCATACTGCTTTCCATTAACTTTCATTTTCTCTCCATATGCAAAATCAAACACAGCAAATTAGTGCAACCTCCTTACAATGAGAAGCAGGTCAAGCCTTCTGTGTCAGGGTAGATGGGACCCAAAGAAGGGACTGACGCAATCAAAGCCAGTCACATCCTGGGTTGAATACACTGGGAGACTCAGTGTAAGACACAGCTGAATGAAAAGTAGGGTAACTGAGGATCATTATTTTCCAAAGATTGTGTCTTTGAAGTGGCTATTGCAGAGAGGGAGGGTAGGAGAGAGAAGGAGAAGAAGATAAAGAGAGGAGAAGAGAGAAAGAGAGAAAGAGAGAAGTTAGAGATAAGACAGAGAGAGAGAGAAACAAGACAGGGAGAGAGAGGAGGGGAGAAAGACAGAGAAGAGAGAGAGACAAGAAGGGAAGAGAGAGGAAGAGACAGACAGAAAAACAGAGAGAGAGAGAGAGAGAGGAAAAGAGACAAGAGAGTGAGAAAGAGAAAGAAAAGAGATGATCAAAGAAAGTAGCCAGAGCTCTACATCAGACAGGATTCTGTTGGGGTAAGAGCTCGGGACTTGCATCCCAGAGGCCTCACAAAGCTTGGGCTTTGCCCTTACCGCTCACACTGTAGGACACTACCCTTCATGGTCTTGCAGGGATTCCATGGGAACGAGTGGTGGGTGTGTCTTTACAAGCGTTAAAGCACAATACAGATGTGGGACTCTTGTCCATGTCATAAGACCATGGTGGGGGTGGGAAACACCAGGTCCAGCTGGGGTCCAAGACTCTCAACTTCTCTCAAGGTCCAGCCCCTGAAGTGAACCATAAGAAAGGGTGTGTTATAATATATGGATATTATCATGTGTGTATTTTATATGTATATCTGTGTGTATACATACATACATACACACACATACACACACACACACACACACACACACACACACACACACACACAGGTTAGCACTTCATGATCACCTAACATGGACCAGACACTGCTGATTGTGCACATCACAATCATTGCATGTAAGGACTCCTACGACCACACTAAGACCCACTTATTGTCATGACTCCATTTGGTGGTAACACTAAGGCAAGAGCACGCTGGCCACATGCCCCAGAAGCTCCTGTCACAGGAGCAGGAATTCAGACTTTCTGTTCTGTTTCCTTTTCCAACCCCTTTCCAGGCAAGGGCCTTCCTGTGAAGCTACTCTTTTTTTTCTTTCCACCTAGTCATGGTCATTTTGACTTGGTATTGACTTTTGTCCTGTGTCATCTGAGGACTCTTTCTCAATTGGTCATGTTGGCTGGACTTGAATTTGACAGTTCCACATTCCATGACTTAAGGGTGGTTTATTCCACAAAAGGTAGTTCCAATCAGCCAAGGTAGGTTGAATTGTTGTTCACAAATATTACCAGCATCTTTTTTTTTTTAGTCAGTGTCTCCCTTGGTCGCCCAGGCTAGAATGCAGTGGCATAATCATGGTTCACTGCAGCCTTGAGCTCCCAGACTCAAGCAATCCTCATGCCTCAGCCTCTAGAGTAGCTAGGTCTACAGGCACATGCTTCCTGATCCAGCTATTTTTTTTTTTTTTTGTAGAGACAAGGTCTCGCTAGTCTTGAACTTTTGGACTCCATTGATGCCCTTGCCTCAGCTTCCAAAGTGCTGGGATGACAGGCATGAGCCACCATGCCTGGCCCTCCCTGTGTATTATAGAAGTAGGATTATATTTTCCTACACTATTGGTACTGAGCTTGGGTACATGGTTTGCCCTGGCCAAGGAAATGTAGATGGAAGTGACACATTTCATTGTCAGGCATAAGGCAGTGTGACACATTTCATTGTCAGGCATAAGGCAGTGTGCAGTTTGTCATTTTACCTTTTCCTTCTAACCTGCTGATAGGCAATGCTGCAGGTAAAATTTGTTCCCTAGCCAGGTAGGTGTGGGGCCAAGGGGTACCATGGAAGGCCATAAATGATGGACAAGACAAGTGTATGAGTAATAAACATCTGTTGTTTTAAGCCTTCAAGATCTGTTATAATAGGAACACAAAGTAGCCTCTTCTGATGGAAATATACTCTCTGTCTTTCTTTCTTTTTGAGTAATTGTCTCACTTTGTTGCCTAGCTTAGAGGACAATGGCACAATCACAGCTCACTGAAGCCTCTACCTCCTGGGCTCAAGTGATCCTCTTGTCTCAGCCTCCTGAGTAGCTTGGAGTATCTACAAGCCCACAGCACCACGCCTGGCTAATTAAAAAAAAAATTTGTAGAGATGAGGTCTCACTATATTTCCCAGACTGGTCTTGAACTCCTGGGATCAAGCGATCCTACTACCTTGGACTCCCAAAGTGCTGGGATTATAGCTATGAGCCACCCTGCCTAATCTGCTTTCTCTTGAATATTATGAGATTAACTCTCATAGGATATCCTCTCTCCTAAACTCAGATGGTACACTAATCAAGCCCCTATGACTTGACTATCATTTTTTCTGTGGATGGCTGGACACCTCTCCCCAGGAGACTCATCCCTCAAAAGGTTTTGTATTTCCATTTCTAAAACGGCTTCATGCCATAAAAGTAATACCACCACTCCTGATCACAGCTGATACTTCACAAAATTTCTTACTTAATCTTGACAAATGCCATGTGGGGTAGGTACTCTTGAATTTCCATTTTCCAGCCAGGGAAAATGGAAGTCCAGAAACATTCAGTAATGCATTCAAGATCACACAGCTAAGTAGAGGGTCAAGATTTGAATAACATTCCTCTCAGGCATAAAATTTAATCTCATTACTTTCCACTCATATGGTCCCCTTCCAAAATAGAAAGTAACTAGCTGAGTCACACACCTTCTTTGTCAGAAATGGCTGCACATATTTTTCCTGCTATGCAAAGCAAGATCATTATGAAGCATTGAAAATAATAGATCCAGTATTGGGAGTTGTGGAGTCAGTTCACAGTTGTTTCTTGTGAGTCATGTGACCTCAACTTAGATGATTTTCCTCTCTGGACTCTGGTATTTTCCTCTGCAAAATTGAGAACTTTGGCTGGGCATGTTAGCTCATACCTGTAACACCCAGCACTTTGGGAGGCCAAGGTGAGAGGATTCCTTGAGCTCAGGAGTTCAAGACAAGTCTGTGTGACATGGTGAGACTCGTCACTACACAAAAATAAAAAAAAATTATTCAGGTGTGATAGCACATGCCTGTAGTCCCAGTCACTTGAGAGGCTGAGGTGAAGGCTTACCTGAGCCCAGGAGGATGTGGTGAGCCCTGTGTTCTAACCTGGCTGACAAAATGAGACCACCACTCAAAAGAATTTAAAAAAACAATAAAAATAAAGGAGAACTTTATTGTGGCCTCATACCACATAGTGCATGGACCTAGACAGTGGCATCCTTCAACCCCTTGAAAGCGTACGCAAAACATTGTGTGTAATTGTGTTTTCCTGGGCAGAGGATCTGTGATATTCATCATAATGGAAAAGGTTGTTATTCCCCAAAGATGAGGAAGCCTAGTTTTCAGATGTGTTGATTTGATTTATCACTTTTTCTAGAAGCAAAAAGAACTCAGTCTAACAAAATGATAGTGAAGCTCTGTAGGGTGTCAGACTTACCAAAGGATAACCAGAAGGCAAGCTGTATTATTGCTTTTTTTATTATTTCATTTAAAAAATCATTAACAAGTGCTTCTGCCTCACATTCCTGTGGCTCCGTGCCACTTACTTTGCATAGAAGCTTGTTCCACCAGTCAAGGTCTGTGACATCAAGGTGGCTATTGGTCACTTCCTGTCTCCCTCAGCCAAATAATCACATTCTTTTGACTCTACTGGGAGCGAGTCGTGAGCTGTGAACTCAGGTTCACAGTAACCAGCGGATGCATTTCCTTTATGATGGGAGGAAAGGAAAACAGAGTAGGAAAACAGCCTTGCTGAACCCCTGCACCATCCCAGGCTTCTCAGCAGCATTTCGTTCATCTATTCAGTCATGTAGAACTACTTCCAGTCAAAATTTTGTGGGTAACTGTAAGACATTGACCAGTGATCTAGGTGCCGGGGATATAGAAGTTAGCACATCAGACAGAAACAAATCTTCACATTCCTGGAGTTTATGGTCTGGTGGAAGAAAGAAAATATGCTAGTGAAAATTAAATAAAATATTAGTAAGCTATATATGCCTCACATATTCTACTTTGGGGCAGAATGATGAGATCTCCTACTCAGGACAGCCCTCATATTACAGGATCAGAAATGTGAAACACCATGTGTCATTGTTCTCTCTGCCCCTATTTATTATTGACCTATTTGTTATTATAAAGTATCTCTCAATGTCTCTAATAATCTTGCAGTTTATTTTGTCATATATTAATACAACCACTCTAGCTTTCTTATGCTTATTGTTTGCATGGTATCTCTTTTATTCTTTTAAATATAGTCTACTTGAGTCTTTTTTTAAAGTGTGTCTCTTGTAGGCAGCATAGAGTTGGTTCCTGAATTTTTACCCAGTTTGACACTCGCCCTTTTGACCAGAGGTTTCTATGTATTTATAAATTTTATCATTACTGGCAAGATTATATTCAGGTCAGCTCTTTTAGCTTTTTGTTACTTTGTTTCACTTATTTTTCTTTTTTTTTCCCTTTTCCTAACTTCTTATTTGTTTATCAAGTTTTTTTTTTTTTTTTTTTTTTTGGGATTTCACTTTAATTTCTTCAATTGTTCTCCATCTATGGCTCTCAGACTTTTTTTTAAGATTTCTCTATAAATTACAATATGCATCTTCGAGTTAATATTAAACTACTTTTGGAATATGTGAAATTGTCTTCATTCCACATTTATCTTTGAAGCAGAATGATTAGATACACAATTTTGATTGTTAGTTTTTATCCTTTAGCAGCACTTTTAATTATTTTTCCAATTTTTTCTGATTTTCATAGTTTCTGATGAGATGTCAGCCATCAATTTTATTGTTAGTCTCCAATGTGGAATATGTTGTTTCTTCTCCCTCTTTCCAGGATTTTGGCTTTATCTTTGACTTTCAGCAGTTTTACTGTGACATGTATTTCTTTGTGCTTATTTCTGCTAAGGGTTTGTTTAGTTTTGGGGACCTTTTCATTAATATCTCATAACTAGTTTAAAAATTTTCAGACCGTTATTTATTTAGACAACTTTTCTATCTTTTTCTATAATTTTACTTATTAGAACTACACATATGTTGAATTATGCCCAATATTGTTTCACAGCTCTCTGAACTTCTGCTTATTCTTCTTATTTTTAGTCTCTGTTGTTTGTATTGGATAGTGTGTATTGCCCTGTCTTCAAATATATTGATTTTTTTCTTCTGACATCTCTAAAAATTTAATGTATCCTTTTAGATTTGTAATGTTCGTTTTTTTTTTCTTTTTTTGAGTTGAAGTCTCACTCGGTCACCCAGCCTGGAGTGCAATGGCCACTTCCAGCCACTACAGCCTCACCTGCTGGGCTCCAGCGGACCTTCCGCCTCAGCCTTCCAAGTAGCTGGAATTACAGGCATGCGCAACCACACACGGCTGATTTTTGGATTTATTGTAGAGATGAGGTCTTGAACCCGCGGGCTCAGGCAATACATTCACCTCAGCCTCCCAAAGGCATGGGATTACACGCTGAGCCACAGAGCCTGGCTTGTAATGTTCCTTTTTAATGGTCTCCAATTCCCCACTTGAATTCCTTATTTGATTTCTCATTCATGCTATATTTTGAAACTTTTGGTCACTACAGCATCTTCACCTATGTGATGCTATTTTCTATTGTCTGATTTTTTTTCCCCCTGAGTATGGGTCACTTTCTGTTCTTTGCAGGTGTAGTCACTTTGTTGAAAACTAGACAATGTAGATAACACATTACAGTGACTTGGGGATCATGTGTTATTTTGAGGATGGTTGGCTCTTTGTCTTAGGAAGGAGCTAACTTAACCATATTCAAAGCTCAACTGTTTCTCTCTTTTGGTAAGTACTGCTTGGCATCTGTGCTCTCTTCTATGGCTGTCACTGCTGCTTTTGCAGACTGGCTTTCCAAGGGTCTCCCAGGTATCTTCAAATTATGGTTATTTGCCAAGAATTTGGGCAGCATTACGTTTCCCCTTTCAGTCTTGTTTCCCTCTAGGTTTTTCCCTTAATTTCTACTTTGTCTGCCCACCTCAGGTTCTATATTCTGACATTTCAAGCCCACGAGACTTCAGTTTTCTGCCACAAAGCTGTGCAAAATGGTAAAGGCACTCTGTTAAAAAAAAATTAGAAAACACACAACTTACCCTCTGTAGTTCTATCTTTAGAGACTAAGCTTCTGTCTGACCTCTTCTGCTCTTTACTGGTCCCTTTAGGTCTCTCTTGTGCAGTCAAAAACTTGGGTAGAGTTTATACTTCCTGTTTATTTTTCACTATTTTTGTGTTTCTCTCATTGCCAGAAATTATTCTTTAAAATTTCACCTGTTTTTCTAGCCTTATAGTCTCATTTCTGGCACCTTAGGCTACAAAAGTGTTGAATTTCCTCAGTTGTACTCAGGGGTTACAGAGCACCCTCAGGTTAGACTGCTATAAGTTACCAATCTTCTCTTTCACGGCTGTAGTTTCTCAAGATTAAACTTTCCTCTGGCTTGTCTGCTTTCAGAAGCTTTCCACTGTCTGCAAATAGTGAATAAGACATCTAATTCAATTTTTATAACAGTCATCTGCAGGACAACTAATGCAAACACTTCAGTTCTATACTATTTCTTCTAAGTAGATGTGAATCTGTGAAAATACTATATTTAAAATATGCAGAATGGGGTGGAAGTTTTCTTTTCAGCAAACCTTTTGTTAAGCTGAGTTCATTTTTTGGACTTATATTTGCTTTCATTTTTATTCATCCTTTATCAAGTCCTAGAGGCTTTACCCTCAATAAGATGTAAGCTCTTGAGGCTAGAACTCTTTATGACATAGAGCTGGGCATGCTAAGAACCTTGAGTAAATTCTATGGCCTCAACACTATCGATGACTGTGGTGAAAAGAGTAACAATTGGTCCCTTTAGCACATTCACACTAGAGGAATACGCAATTATTATGAATTCGTCATGTATTTGCTCTACAATACATTGATTTAGAGATGGAAGCTCTAATACTATGGTAACTGCCTGGTTGTGAAAACACACAAGTTTACTTAACCCTGTCACTCACTGCTTTTGAATACAAGGGTGGCATGTATGGCTCTATCTGCCCAGTGTCCAGCCTTCCCTCTGGTGCAACATCTTAATTTCACCTTGGGAATCATCCTAACTCATCCAGATGCGTGAGGCCAAGTGTAGATGGGGCCTGTGTCCAGGTCAATTAGAGTATTAGAGTGTCCCATGCCCTGCTCATGATGGTTAGGTAAAGGATGTGATGTGATCCAAGTCGGTCCACTGAAATGGACTCCTGAGACTTTTGTTGGAAATTTACAGAGAAAGAAGTTCTACTTTATTTGAGATTTCCAAGAAGATAGAGCATAAAGCCTTATTGGCATCTCATGACAAAATGGCTTCAAAAATAAAAAAAATAAAAGCAATGTGGATCTGGCTACTTCTGGAACTATGGAAGCCACCTTTATGTCTCTGGGCAGAGTCTGACTCAATGAAACTAAAATGAGAAATTAGACTTGAGCAATAGAGAGAGATGGTATTTGTTTGGGTTCCTGGAAGTAGCCATCTCTGATACTTAGATTTACATCTAAATTTCAGTAATTTGGGCCCATAAATTCCTTCTATGCCAAAGCCGGTTTGATCTGGGTTTCTATCCCCTGAACCCAAGGAACCCTAGCTAAAAAAATAATTCATTGTCTCCCTAGTCCCTTAGGCTTTGGCATAGAAGAAATTTATGGGCCCAGGTTACTGAAATTTAGCTGTAAATCTAAGTTTCAGAGATGGTTGCTTCCAGGAACCCAATCCAATGCCATCTCTATCTATCACTCAAGTCTAATTTCTCATTTTAGTTTCACTGAGCTAGACTCTGCCCAGAGGCATACATTAGACTCTTCATAATTGTAATGGATTAGATAGTATCACCCCAAAATTCACATCCAATGTGAAACTTCAGAATGTAACCTTATCTTTAAATAGGGTCTTTGCAGATATTGAATACCTAGATGAGACTGTATTGGATTAGAGGACCCCTAAATCTGATGGCATAAAGACAAAAAGAAGAAGGTGAGACAAATATGATGAGATGGAGTGATGCATTCATAAGCCAAGGAATGTGAAGGATTGCCAGGAGTCACCAGAAGTTGGCAAGGTAAGGAAGGATCCTCTCTT
The DNA here is from genome assembly GCF_000164805.1 of Carlito syrichta. Taxonomy (NCBI): domain Eukaryota; kingdom Metazoa; phylum Chordata; class Mammalia; order Primates; family Tarsiidae; genus Carlito; species Carlito syrichta. The sequence continues at coordinate 3,227 of NW_006949122.1, read as the reverse complement.
AGAGACTTCTAAGGTAGCATGACCCCACCAGTGCTTTAATTTCAACATCCTAGACTTCTGACTGTGATAGAACAGATTTCTGTTGCTATCAGCCATCTATTTTGTGGTTGTTTGTTGTGATAGCCCTTGGAAACATAGACCATAATTTCTGCACATCTTTCCAACCCCATTGAGGTGGCAGTGGGGCATAATGGACACTAGTACAGACCCTGGAATTCAGCTCTCTGGATTCAGATTTTGGTTTTTTCATTTTAATCCCTGTAGTAGACTGAGTTCTTTAGATAAACAGAAGTTATAGAAGATGAATATATTAAGAATAAATTTATTATAAGGAGATGGCTCATGTGGTTATGGAGGCTGAGGAGTCCCAAGATATGAAGTCAGAAAGACCCAGTAGAGCTGATGGTATCATTCTGGTCCAGCTCCAAAGGTCTGAGAACCACAAGAGTCAACAGAGTGAGTTCCAGTCTGAGTCTGAGTCCAAAGGCAGGAAAGGACCAGCATCACAACTTGATGACAGTCAGGAATAGAGAATTCTCTCTTAGTCTCTTATTTTCTTTAGGTCTTTGATAGGTTGCATGAGGCTCACTCACACTGAGGAGGCCATCTGCTGTATTCAGTCCACTGATTCAAATGAGAGTCTCATCCAGAAACATTCTCATGGACACAACCAGGGTAATGTTGAAGCAAATATCTGGGTAACACATGTCCCAGTCAAGTTGACAATGAAACGAATCATCACACCCTCTACAAGTTTCAGTTATTTAATGAACTTAGCAAGAGTAAAATTCACTTATTTTTTGTTGTTTTGTTTTTATTTTTTCTTTTCATTTCATTTTTTTTTTAAAGATGTGAGATACAAGTCAGGATTAGATACATAAGTGGTCTATCTGCAAGTGAAGTTTGGGTCTCCCACCCATCCTCACTTCCCCTGGTTTAGGATCAGGTACTCTTACTGATGTTATGTGCCCCCCTTCCCTTGGCAGTGTCCCACTACTGCCAATCCCTCTCTTGTAGTATTGTGATTAATGTTCAGGACCCACTTATGAGTGAGAACATGTGATATTCAGTTCTTTGTTTCTGTGAATATATTTAAAAAAACAACAGATGCTGTTGAGGATGTGGAGAAAAGGAAACGTTCCTACACTGTTGGTGGGAGTTTAAACTAGTTGAACTTCTGTGGAAGAGAGTGTGGCAATTTTAAAAAGACCTAGAAATTGACCTTCCATGAGACCCAGCAGTTCCTCTTCTGTGAATATACCCTGAGAGACTCAAATCATTCTCCAAAAATAAAACAGAACAATTACAATTTATTGCAGCACAATTCACAATAACAAAAACATGGAACCAACCGTGCTGCCTATTAAAAGTGGACTGGATAAGAAGAATGTGGTACATATACATGATGGAATATTATGCAGTCATAAAGTAGGACAAAATTATGGACTTCACAGAGATTCACTTCTTAAGGCTATTCTGACAATAAAATGAGTTAAAGCACTTAACACAGTTTTTGGCACACATGGAACACTTAGTAAATGATAACTATTATTATTCTTATTTTAACTATAATTTCCACTGTCTCTTGCTGTATCCCCCAAATGCTGCCTACTCCAACTGTGTTGAACTATCTGTGGTTCCCTGAGTGGAACATAGGCAAAGAGAGATGAAGAACTTCTTGCTCATGTTCAACCAGCTCCCACCTGTCAGATTATTCTTTTTTAGATGAACCTTTTGCATTTTTAAAACTGAAAAAAATTTATTTGTAATATTGACCCCATAATAATCATACATATTTATGGAGTACAGTATGATGTTTCAATACTGGTATACTACAATATGTAATGATGAAATTAGGATAATTAGCTTATCCAACACCTCAAATATTTATCATATGTTTGAGGTGAGGACATTCAAAATTCTCTCTTCTAGCTATTTTGAAATACACAATATACTATTTTTAACCATATTTACCCTACTGTGTCTTGGAACACTAGAACTTAATTTCTCCCATCTAGCTAACTTTGTACCTGTTGACCAGCCTCTTCATCTTTTCTGACCTCCTACCCTTCCCTGTGACAGGTGTTTTTAAAAGTTTATCTTTTAAATTTATTTTTAGTTTTAAAGATGGGGTCTTGTTCTGTTGCCCAGGCTGCTCTTGAACTCTTGGACTCAAGCAATCCTCCCGCCTCAGCCTCCCAAGGTGCTGGGATTATAGGCATGAGCCTCCATGCCTGGCTCATATTTAAAATTCAAATCCTGGTTTGCCCACGTCCTTATGCTTGCTTCATTCCAGAGCAAATGCAGTAGATGATATGGAAGGGCCCTCTGTCCTTGTCCCCCTCTCTCCCTATCCCAAGTCCTCATCCCACTGTCGGTCCCTTTGATGCCAATCAGTCCTCACCCTGTGGTTATGGGGTTGGGTGTGTACTCTGAGCAGAAGTTATGACTTTTCCTAAGGCCTGCCTAGTTTGCTTTCCTAGGATAAAAGACACCTGCTTCCTGTCTCTAAAATTAGGAAATAACTTTGTTTCTAGGGGAAGGGGACTTGAATAAAAGTTCATTGCCTTTATTTGTGATACTTGCAATCAGTAAGACATTCAGCCCTTTAAAGTCCTTTTATGAGCTCAGAAGGAAACAGATTGGGAAGGAGACCTCATAAACCAATGGTAGATATTTGTGATATAAGCACACAGGACCAAGCATGTTCTTATTATCTCTACACAACACAAACTTTGCCATGGAAACCTTTTATTGATCTTGTATTTATCTCTGTCAACACAGGTACCTTTTGGGTCAATACATCTTGATTTTATATCTCAGAACAGGCTGGAAGGAAGAAATGACTCTTTGACGTTTCCATGGAAGACATTTTATTTGTGTTGGGGACATAAACACTCTATTAAAACCCCAGGGAGGGACTAGCATGTGTGTGTGTGTGTGTGTGTGTGTGTGTGTGTGTGTGTGTGTGTGTGTGTGTAATATATATATATAATACATCATGCCAAAAACAGTATACATATTTTAAGTATGACATTCGCACAAAAGATGGCATTAATCAGTGAATGCTAGTATCACCATATAACAGGCAGTCAAATAAAATGACTGAAGCACGGTTAAGCGAACATCATAATACACATTAATACCATCATTCAACTTCGAGAGGTAATACGGTAGATATCTCTTAAACTGTGTGCATTTTTGGCACCCTTGTGTGTGTACACTTA
>NW_006949121.1:0-861 GCF_000164805.1 Carlito syrichta | reverse complement strand
CTGATATTTCTCTTTGTACCATTTGTGACAAATAGCTCAATGGCAGTTAATAAAAAAAAAGCAATGCATTTGTGAGTGGTGATTAAATTGTGAACCATTTTAGGAGGATTAAAAAGATCTTAAGCCGGGCTTGGTGGCTCAGCCTGTAATCCCGCGCCTTTGGGAGGCTGAGGTGAGTGGATTGCTTGAGCCCGCGGGTTCGAGACCCGCCTGGGCAGCGAGACCTCATCTCTACAATAAATCAAAAATCAGCTGGGTGTGGTAGCGCATGCCTGTAATTCCGGCTACTTGGAAGGCTGAGGAGGAAGGATCGCAGGAGCCCAGCAGGTCGAGGCTGCGGTGGCCGGGAGCGGCCACTGCACTCCAGTCTGGGCGACAGAGTGAGACTCCAACTCAAAAAAAAAAAAAAAAAAAAAAAAAAAAAAAAAAAAAAAAAAAAAGATCTTAGAACAGTATTGGATACTTTAATACTTACATATGTCCACATTTTCAGAATAACTGCACATTTTAAGCTAAAGTAATGGATGTTAACCAGAGTAACAAGCAGAAAGCCAATACTTAAGCAGGTGCTCGAATTATAGTCAAGTAATAATAAATAGAGGAATTTTCAAAAATGTCATGTGACAGCATTTTTTTAGATATTGACATTAAAATACATGTGATTCCTTTGTGCAGTGTGTTCCAAAGCTAATTATAACAAAAAGAGAGACTTTGCCAAACATAAATATTTTAAAATAAATATTTAAATTAGTAATCATTCACTATATATTTTGCTTAATCAATTATATAATATTGAAAAAATAACTTATTAACTAATTTCTTGAAAATATTGATCAGTGACTACTGCCATTGCATCATGTA
>NW_006949120.1:0-2984 GCF_000164805.1 Carlito syrichta | reverse complement strand
TTTCCTAAGAGGACATCAAAGGATACCTGTCAGAGGGCATTAATTAGGGAGTATTCATCAAAGAATATCTGTCAGAAGGCACTCATCAGCATATCCACCTGAGGGCATCTATCAGAGGACATCTATCAGAAGGTATTGAAAAGAGGACATTCATCAGAGGGTATTTATCAGTGGGCAACCATCAGAGGGTATTGATCACAGGATATTGATCAGAGGTCATCCCTCAGACACTAATCAGAAGACATCCATTGGAGGGAGTTGATCAGAAGGGAGAGCTCAGAGGGCATCAATCAGAGGGTATAGATCACAGGGAATCTATAAAAAGGTATTGATCAGAGGGTATAGATCAAGGTGCATCAATGAGAGGGTATTAATAGGAAGGCATCCATCAGAGGACATCTATCAGATGGCAAACTTCAGAGGACATCCATCAGAGGGCATCTATTAGAGGGTATCCATCACAGAATATCCATCAGAGTGCACCTATCAGAGATCATCCACCACAGGATATCCATCAGAGGACATCCATCAGAGTGCAGCTATCAGAAAGCAGCCAACACAGTATGTCAATCAGAGGACATCTATTATACTGCAGCCTTCAAAGGGCATCTATCCAAGAAAGTCCATCAGAGAGCATCGATAACAGAGTATTTATTAGAGGACATCCATCAGAGAGCATTCATGAGAAGATATCCATCACAGGACATCCACCAGAGGACATTCATTGGAGGATATTCATCAATCAGTATCCATCAGAGGATATACATCAGGGGATATCTATAAGAGGACATTCTTCAGAGAACATTCATCAGATGCCATCCATCATAAGACACCCCTCAGTAGCATCTATTAGAAGACATCCATCAGAGAATATCCATCAGAAGATATCAATTAGAGGCCATCTATCAGAGGGTATCGATCAAACAGCATCCATCAGAGGGCACCCATAAGAGGGCATTGATCAGAAGGTATCTTCAGAGGAAACCCATCAGAGAATACCTGACAAAAGGGATTCATCAGGGAATAATCACCAGAAAGTATCCATCAGAGGGCATCCTTTAGAGGACATCTCTCAGAGGGCATCTAGCAGAGGACATCCATCAGAGGGTATCTAGCAGAGAGCATCTATCTGAAACTATTCACAGAAGACACCAATCAAAAGATATGTCAGAGAGCATTCATCTGAGTGTGTATCCATCAGAGGGCATCCATCAGAGGGCAGCTTTCCAAGGGCATCCACAAAGCACATCCACCAGAGGGGATCTAACAGAAGCTATCCTCAGAGAACACCCATCAAAGGATATGTGTCAGAAGACGTCATCAGAAGACATCTATCAGAGGGCACCTATCAGGCGGCAACCATCAGAGGGCATTTATAAGAAGTTATCCTCAGAGGACGTCCACCAAAGGATATCTGTCAGAGGCCATTATCAGAGAGTATCCATCAGTTTATATCAATCAAAGGGTATCTTTGAGGGCAGATTTCAGAGGACAACACCTATCAGAGTACATCCATCAGAGGATGTCCCTCAGAAGATATCCATCAGAGAACATCCATAAGAGGGAATCCATCAGAGAACACCCATCAGAGGGCATCTATCAAAAGGCATCCATCAAGAGGCATCCATGAAAAGGCAGCTATTAAAAGTTATTTTCAAGCCAGGCACAGTGCCTCACACATGTAATCCCAGCACTTTGAGAGGCAGAGGGAAGAGGAGTGCCTGAGTCCAGGGATTCAAGACCAGTCTTTTGATTTATCGATGAGACTTCGTCTCTACAATAAATCAAAAAATTTGCCAGGAGTGTTGGCATGTGCCTACGGTTCCAGCTATTTGTAAGGATGAGAGATGGAGAGATCACCTGAGCCAAGAAGGTCAGGGCTGTGGTGGCCAGGAGCATGCCACTGCACTCTGCACTCCAGTCTTGTTGACAGAGAACATCCATCAGAAGATATCTTTCAGAGGACATTCATCAGAGAGTATCCATCAGAGGGCATCATCAATCATAGGCTTTATCAAGTTTATCTCTCAGAGGGCTGTCTTCAGAAAGCATTCATCAGAGCACATCTATCAGAAACTATCCTCAGAGGACATCCATTAAAGGATATCTATTAGAGGGCATAGATCACAGAGAATCCATCAGAGGGCATCCATCAGTGGACATCTATCAGAATAGGTCGATCAGTTGCATCTATTAGAAAGCAGCCTTAAGAAGGCATCTATCACTGGACATCTATCAGAGAATATCCATCCGAGGCTTTCCTAAGAGGACACCCATCAAAGGATATCTGTCAGAGGTCATGAATCAGGGAATATCCATCAAGGAATATCTGTCAGAGGACATTCATCAGAGTATCCATCCGAAGGCATCCATCAGAGAACACTTAGAGGGCATTCATAAGAGGGCAGCTTCAAAAGAGTATCTTTTAGAAGGTATTTATCAGAGACTATCCATCAGAGGATATCTATCAGAGGCCATCCATCAGTGGGCATCCATCAGAGGGCATCAATCAGAGGGCATCCTTCAGAGGGTATTAATCAGAAAGATTGTATCAGAGAACATATATCAGAAGGTACTGAATAGAGGGCATTCATCAGAGGGTATTTATCAGTGGGAATCCATCAGAGGGCACTGATCAGATATCGATCAGAGGGCATCCCTCAGATGGTATTAATCAGAGAATGTCCACCAGAGGGTGTTGATCAGAAGAGAGACATTAGAGGGCATCAATCAGAGTGCATCCCTTAAAGGGCATCAATTAGAGGGTATAGATCACAGGGCATCTATAAGAAGGTATTGATCAGAAGGTACAAATAAAAGTGCATCAATGAGAGTGTACTAATAGAAAGGCATCCATCAGAAAACATCTATCAGAGAACATCTATCAGATGGCAACCTTCAGAGGGTATCCATCAGAGGGCATCTGTCAGAGTATATCGATCAGAGGACATCTATCAGAGGGCAGCCTCCAGAAGGCATCTATC
>NW_006949119.1:0-371 GCF_000164805.1 Carlito syrichta | reverse complement strand
GGTGGGCACTAGCCTCTGGGTAGGGCAGATGCCAGCCAGGACAGAGGTCACTCTGGCCTGGGCGATATGTGACCCCAGCGGCTTGCAGAGCAGTCCTGTGACTGTTTCTTGATTCCATCGCTCCTTTTAGAGGTGGCTAGCCCTGGGCTCCTCCAAGGTCTGGACATGATCACTTAAGCTAGAGGCATTGAATCCCCCTACTAGGGAAAGTTTATTATAATGAAGCCTCCCTTGGTTCAAGCTGGAGTCCACCCTGGGCTCTACTGGTCTCTAGTCAAGTCCTTGGTATTTCTAAGTCTTGTATTCCTTAACGTAAAAAGGAAGTTTTCCCAGCATGGGAAATCTAATCCCAGCACTTTATGAGGCTGAGC
>NW_006949118.1:0-12821 GCF_000164805.1 Carlito syrichta | reverse complement strand
CCCAGGCGGGTCTCGAACCCGCAGGCTCAGGCAATCCACTCACCTCAACCTCCCAAAGGCGTGGGATTACAGGCTGAGCCACCGAGCCTGGCTCTCCTTCCTCTTTCTCCCCTTCACTGCCCCCTCTCTCCTCCACCTCACTCTCCTCCCTTTCTCCTCCCTCCCTCCTTACTCACATTTTCTCTCCCTCTTCACTCTCTTTTCCCCCTGCTTTTCTCACTCTCACTCCCCTCCTCACTCTCCCTCTCTCCCTCTCTGTTGCTATCTCCTTCACTGTCCTCCTTCTCTCCCCCTTCACCCCCTCTCCCTGTCATTTTCTCCCCCTCCTCACTCTCTCCCTCTCCCTCTCTGTCTCCTCCATTCTCTCCTCTCCGCCCTTTCACCTCCCTCTTGCTCTTGCTTTCTCCCCCCTCACTCTTGCTCTCCCCCCCTCCACTTCCCTCTCTCCCCCTCACTCTCACTCTCACTCTCTTCCTCCCCACTCCTCTCCCTCTCTCTCCTTTTCACCTCCTCCCTGGGATGGAACAGCAAGAAGGCCTCTCCAGAAGCCAGCACCTGCTGTTGGACCATCAACCTCCAGAGATGTGAGAAGACATTTCCTTTGTTTAGAGATGACCCAGGCCATGGCATAGTGTATGGCAACCCTGAGAAGACAGAAAGGAAACTGGGACTGAGAGGTGAGGCTGTTGCCACCACAAATGCCGGCATGTGCAAAGACCACTCTGGAGCTGGGTCCCTGGTGGAGGCTGGAGGACTCAGAGGGCAGCTGGGAAAAACCCGCACAGTCATAGATAGAGCATGACAGGCAAGTCCAGTGAAGATTCAGAAGACAAAGAGAGTAATAAGGAACGTTTGAATCTTCCTAGGGATGACTTGAGGGGCTGTGACCAGAATGCTACAGAATCACGCATAGCAAAGTCCATTCTGATGAAGCCTCAGGTGGAAATGAGGAACATTGTTGGGAACTGAAGGAGAGGCCATCCTTGTTATAAATTGCCAAGGAGCATGGCTGCGTGGTACCCATGCCCAAGGCTTGATGGAGGCAGAATTTAAGGGGAATGAACCAGAGCATCTGGCAGGAGAGATATCTAGGCAACAAAGAGTCCAGGGTGCAGTGTGACTGCTCCTAGCAATTACCATCATGCGAGCCAAGAAAGAAATGATTTGAAGACAGAATATTTGTCTGGGTGCAGTGGCTCACACCTGTAATCCCAGCACTTTGTGAGCCAGATGCAAGAGGATCACCTGAACCCCCAGGTTCGAGGCCAGCCTGGCCAACATGGTGAAACCTTGTCTCTACAATAAATCAAAAAGGAACAAGCTGGAAGTGGTGGCACATGCCTGTTGTTCTAGCTACTTGCCAGCAGGCTGAGGTGGAAGGATCACCTGAGCCCAGCAGGTTGAGGCTGTGGTGGTCATGTTCATGCCACTGCACACTAGCCTGGGAGACAGAGTAAGACTCCAATTCAAAATAAAATAAAGATGGACTTTGTCATTCAAGGGAAACTGAACAAAAAGACTTGGAAAATGTTCTGCCTTAGCCACTGTTTGCTAAAAAGATGAGCACATCTAAGAGGAGGCAGGTTCTGTGCAATAAGACAATGGGAGAATGACCCCGAAGGCATGTCTAGGACCTTCCAGATAAACCAAGACTTTGAGGGCAAGGTTTCCAGAGAGGGACTCTGCACTGCTCGGGGACTCTGCTCCCCAGGTTCCAGTGCAGTGCCCCTCAGCTGCCCCAGTCCCAGCCCCGGCCCCCACGGGCTCAGGTGTGACTTGACCTCAACTCTCAAAGGCATGAGCATGAGTCTTGGTGGTGACTGTGGGCCCCTGACTCTGCAGACACAGAATACAAGGTCAATGGGTTCAGGTAGCCTTCACCTAGATTTCCCAGGATATCAAGAACAGTTGGGGCAAGTGGGGTTGTGGGCATGGGGCAGTCCCTGAGACCTGGAACTGTAAGGCACCTGTGTGCAACACCTGGCTGAAAGGGTGGCAGACAGGAGACCCCACTCAGGAGCACCATGGGTGCACTGAGCCCTCAGAGTGACAGGTAAATAGCTGCCCAAGGCTTTGGGACCCAACCATCTCCTGTCCCAGGACTTAGGACGTGGAGTCAAGATTTTCTCCAGCTTTGAGACATGATGTTTTTGACATGGTGCTTTCCACGGACTTGGGACTAGTCACGCATTTCTTCTCGCCCGTCCCTCCCTTTGAGGACAGTTCTGTCCTCTGCCTGTCCCACCACCATCCTATGGAAGCAGGTAACTTGTGTTGATTTCACAGGCTCACAGCTGGAAAAGACTTTGCCTCAGAGTGAGTCCTGCCTCAAGATATACCCATGTCTGAATTAGTTGGGACTCTGGGCTTCTGGGTTGGTGCTGGAAGATTTAAGTCTGCCAGGATTATTGGGATGGAATAAATGCATTTTGGATGTGAGAAGTATATGAATTTGTGACACCAGGGCAGAATGCTATGGTTTGAATGTCTTCCTCAAATTTGTGTGTTAGAAACATAACCCCCAACGCAGCAGGGTCGAGAGGTGGGATCTTTAAGCAGTAAGTGGAGCCCCTGAGAATGAATTGCTGCTGTCCACTCAGGTGGGCTCCTAGTAAAGTGAGGTCAGCCTCCTTCCTTCCTCTCCATGCCCCTGCCTCCCCCTCTTCCTCTACCTTCTACCTTCTGCTGTGGGGGCAGACAGTCTTGTATTTAAATCCTCACTCTATGACTCTGTTATTAACTGATTTTAGACAAGTTACCAGTATTTCTCAACCCCAATTTCTTTGTCTCTAAAATGAGGATGATAATAGTCCATGCTTTATAGTACTTTTTTTGGAGAATAAAATTTAACAATCTACCTATAAACACAGTAAGTTTGCAATAAATGTTAAACACTGCTGTTGTTGTATAATTACTTTGATACATTGGCTCTTAATAAAGAGGATTAGTTCTTATTTAGACACTATTTTATAAGAGACTTTGTTTACCCTTGGTTTCAGATTACTAGTTCAAAAGCCAATTGTTTACCTAGTTCAGATCTTATCATTAGCAACACGATGGGCTATTATTCTTTTGTCTTATAAAAATAAGAAAGCATTAGCAGAAAATAAAATTATTTTATGAAATTCAGTATCTAATTATCTAATGCAATTATTTTATGAAATTCAGTATCTAATTATCTAATGCAATTAGTGTGGGCACAGAAAGATGCAGATAAACACATTTACATACAATACACAGTCACAGAATCTATAGCTAATAACACATTTTGGTGTAGAGTGGTTTTGCAGTTAATATAAATTCTTGCTAATTATTTTATTAGAAAGTCCTCATTTATGAGAGGAAAGAGTAGTATCTCTATCCTTTTGTTCTTGTTTCTACATAATCAGAATTCAGTACTATAGCCAACATTAAAACACCCACATGTGTCACCTACCTAATGCAGAATTAGTTACTTTACACATAAATAATTGCACACTAACTATAAGAGTTTGTGGCCTCTGGGCATATACTGCACACACTTCTTCAGATTCAATTATGTGACTCTAAATAGCTCTCTACTTTTTCTTTCATACATCAAGGAAACCCTAGAATCAAGTTGGGAGGGTGTCTCTCTTCCAGTTCATATTCATGGTATAAATTTGTTGTCAACAAAACCTACTATGAAAACCTCTAGAAAAAAATGTGGATTATGTTTTTCTTATTGACTTTTGACGGCAAAAAGAATAACATCGAACCCGGGAATCATTAGCACATTATTCATATGACCTTTGCTCTGTGGTGATCCATCTCTTTTAAGAGATACCGTATCCACTCCCTACATGAATTTGGTTTAAAGATTATGAATTGGATTTTAAGGCAAAAGTTGCACTCTTTACCTTTCCTGTGGCCATTTACTTGTCAATAATTCTGTACCCATTGTGGAGTTCTCATTTATGCTTTTCTCCAAATAAAAAATTTAAAGTGTAATTGATAAGGTACAAGATGACACATTCCATTCAGTGCTTTCAAATAATTAGGCAAGAGATGGGTGGCTTTCTTGTGCTGCAATGAAGAAAACATTAATTCTGATAATATGAAACTGTTATTTCAGTCTAACAACCTGAATACAGCCACTTGCAATTGCCTGAAACTTTACTTGGCTTAAAATAAATTATACCTATCACTTCCTTTAATATCCTTACCTGGACTACTGTATAATATTCACTAAGTCTACACTCAGCTGTTTTAGGGACTTGTTGTGTCAGAATTAGAGTAGATAAGCAAAATGATGAAAACGTATATTTACTAAGAAATTTAGAGATCAGTTAGAATGGTATTCTCGCATTTATTTTATTCTCTACTTAAGCAGTTTATGTAAGTTCATATATTTTTATGCAATTTCCCCTTGTATTAGTTTCCCCTTGCTGCTGTAACAAATTACCACAATCTTCATTGTTTTTAAACATTGCAAATGTATTATCTTACAGTTCCAGAAGTCAAACATATGAAGTGGTTCTCACTGGGCAATAATTAAGATGCTGTCAGGTTGCCTTACTTTCTGGTAGCTCTGGGATAATCAGTCTCCCTGCCTTTTCCATCTCCTCAGGACTGCCCACATTCCTTGGCTCCTGACCTCATACACCATCTTCAAAGCCAACAACATAGGGTTGAGTTCCTCTCAAAATGCTGTCTCTCTAGTTCTCTTCTGCCTTTCCTTTTGAAGGACTTTGTAATTGCATTTGGGCCCAACCAAATAATACTCAATAATATCCCTATTCTGACATCAGCTGATTAGTAGATTTACTTCTATCTGCAACCTTCATTGCCTTTTTCATGTAACCTAACATATTCATAGATTCTGGGGATTAGGATGGGACATCTTTGGGGGACCAATATTCTACCTACCATAACTATTATGTGCAGGATTCTTTTGAATGTGGAGGTAATTTTGATAACACAGTTCTAAGGAGAAGCAGACATAAAGACTTTTATTTACAATAAACAAGCTATTTCAAAAAATACAGTGCAGGAGCTCTAACTCCTTTTATAATTAGCTCTAGATGGAAATGATTGAGAGATATGAAACCAAGTTATAATTTCATTTTCTCATAGATGATTAATTCAATAGGCTGATCATTCCCAATAGAAATATTAAGTAGTAAGTCATCAAAAAAATTTTTTTTGGTTATTTTTTGAGTTGGAGTCTCACTCTGTCACCCAGACTGGAGTGCAGTGGTTGCTCCCAGCCACCACAGCCTCAACCTGCTGGGCTCCAGTGATCCTCCTGCCTCAACCTTCCAAGTAGCTGGAACTACAGGCACGCACTACAATACCTGGCTAATTTATTGATTTATTGTAGAGATGAGTTCTCGCCAAGTTGCCCAGGCGGGTGTAGAACCCGTGGGCTCAGGCAATCCACTCGCCTTGGCCTCCCAAAGGCGAGGGATTACAGGCTGAGCCACCGAGCCTGGTGTCATCAAATTTTTTTTAAATGTTTTATCAAAGGAACTTTGCAAAGTTCTGTAAATTGGGCTAAAGTAAAACTTATTTTTCTTAAGAAAATGACAAACAGGGGTGTGTGTGTGTGAGAGAGAGAGAGAGAGAGATAGAGACTTACTTGAGAACTATGGTTTACCAATTTTTTTTTCTTTTTCCATGAAAAAAATTTAAAGCCCATTAATGAATGTTTACTTTCAGGGACACAGGTACAATTTACTTTAAGGTACAATTTGAGCGAGGCTCTCACCACACACTAGAATAACATTTAGAGTACATTGATATTACTGCAGTTCATCTGAACTATCATACATATTATGAGATAAAGTTGGCAAAGACTGAGATATCTCAAAGGAAACATAAGGTACATAAATTTTAAGAATCTATACTTACTAGGAAATTTTAATTTTGAAAATAAAAAGGAAATTGCAGATTATAATAAAATACTGAGGATTAGAAATCTAATTCAAACCAGAAGCACATGAAATAAAAATAAGACTCTACTAATCAGTTTCTGTGCGTATGCATGAAGTGTTTTCAGAAACTTCATGGTTTGAAAAGAAATTCAGAAGATTTAAAATTAAACAAATCCTTGCAAATTTTATCAACTTCCACCCTGAAGAAATACAATCTGCTTAATTAATTTGTGCTAGTAGTTTGACACCAATACTCCGAAAGTAAAACTAATGATCTTGTTTTCTTATTCTGATCTTTTTCTAAAATTTGAGAGAAATACAAAAAATATTGCTTTGATGTCTACCGGAATATTTTCTATATTAAAGTAAAACCCACAGATAGATAAATAGTATATTTAGAAATGTGTATTTATATTGTTACCAAACCATGAATGAAACAACGGGACCTTTTTCACTTCCTTCTCCACATACCTGCTTCATCCATACCTGATATTTGTCCAATAGAAATGCATGACTTAAGCTAAGCATTGTCCTCTAGGAGGTAACTTTTAAAAAAAATTCTGAGATAGGATGATATTGTCATAAGACAAATGATAATCATTATAAAAACAATGAAATGATAACAACAATTGAAATTTACTGACTAATGAGTACTATGCTAACATAGGAATAGAGTCATTGGATCTTCTCCCCAACCCTATGAGGCAGGTTTCTTGGTTGCAAACAACAGAAGTCAATATGACTGATGAATGTGTGCAAGTGTTTTCCATAGAATTCACTCTAAGGGGAGTACAGCTTAAAATACTGGGTAAAACCATTAAAAATATATATACTTTTAGCTGGACTCGGTGGCTCAGCCTGTAATCCCACGCCTTTGGGAGGCTGATGTGAGTGGATTGCCTGAGCCTATGGGTTTGAGACCCACCTGGGCAGGCGAGACCTCATCTCTACAATAAATCAAAAAAAAATTAACCGGGCCTGGTAGCACGTGCCTGTAGTTCCAGCTTCGTGGAAGGCTGAGGCAGAAGGATCACCAGAACCCAGAAGGTCAAGGCTGTGGTGGCTGGGAGTGGCCACTGCATGTGTATGTGTATGTGTGTGTATAGTGTATGTGGCCACTGCATGTGTATGTGTGTATAGTGTATGTGGCCACTGCATGTGTATGTGTGTGTATAGTGTATGTGCATGCATGTGTGCATGTGTGCATATATATGTGTGGGCATAGGTCAGCGTATATGTGTATATGTATGTGTGTTTGTACATGTATGTAGTGATACATGTATACATGTACATGTATTTGTGTTTGTGTATATTATGTGCTTAGATGTGTATATATATGTTTGTGTGTTTCTGTGTGTTTGCATATATGTACATGTATGTATATATGTGCATGACTGTATGTATATAGCTATATGTATGTGTACTTGTGTGTATAGACATGTGTGTGGGTATGCATGTGTGTATGTGTGTATATGCACGCACATGTGTAAGTATATATGCACATGTGTGTATACATGCACATGTGTGTAGAGTGCTCCATACCTGTTTCTCCACATACTCATTTGCTTTGAAATCCCATGTTTTATTTCAAGCCTATAGCAATAATTGCTCTGAGAATGGGTCACAGGCTTTGCCTGTCCACCTGGAGGTCCGTATCACCTGGGAACAAGGCCACATCTTCTGAATGCTGAGGTGGTAACATGGAGCTTGGTGCAGCTGGCAGGGGCTCTGAGATCACAGCAGTAGACTCTCATCCAGACAGCAAGTGGCACCAGAGGGAAGGAGTGAGCTGAGGGCCCATGGGATGGGTTGGGGTCTCAAATCTGAAGGGAGACAGAGTTACGAGGCAAATTGAGGAGCCAGGGACTGAGAAGAGACCCTGTGGGTCTGGCCTGATGGGACTAAGGGATGAGGCCAGCAGAGAGAGCAAGCCTCCATTCCCTATCCAGAAAGGTGCTCTCATGCCATCAAGGCATCTCTGCACCACTTTCCTACAGTCACTGCCAAATCTGCCCTCCACCCAAGATCAGCTTCTGAGGTCAGGGCCCATCCAGCATGCAGGCATCAAACATCAGGGCACAGGGCTGGGCCTGAGACACAGAGAAGAATCAGGCTCCATTTCTTTCTCAGGTTGTTCATAGGGTAATGAAAGAAGCAGATAAATATAGACATCAATATTAGAAAATCTCAAATCAAAGTGAACTGTGCTCTGAGCAGGCTGGCGTTTTGCAAGCCTTGACTTCACATCTGCTAAAGACAGGAAGTGGCATCTGTCTTGTTGCTTTGCGGAACATGAAATGATGATACATCTAAAGGATCTCATACAGAAAACCCCTTCAAGACCCCTCCCACTGTGGGAGCTTTTCTGTCCTCTCAATAAATCCTGCTTTCTCACTAAAATAAATAAATTAATTAAGAAGGGTCTCATACAAAGTCTGACGTGTTACAGACATACCTACCTTGCTTCCCACACTCACCCTGTTTTTAGTCTTCAGATCACAAGGCTCCAAGTGTTTGTCCATGACTGAATGCCTCAGGAAGGCTGTGGCTGAGTCCTGCAGACAGTTGGTTCCCAAAGTGCATTTCCCTCCAGGACATTACCCTCCACTTCACACCAACTTGTGGAGGCAGCCACCACATGGGACTCAGTTCACAGCTCCAGCAAGTGTTTTCTCAAAGCAGGGACTGCCCAGCCCAGGCTGGATGAGTGATTAAGATGATGAACAACTCAAGGTGAGCCTTCCAACACCAAGTGCAACTGTGTAAGCAAGAAAGGACATCACAGGTTAGAGGACAGGGGCCCTGACCTGACTCTTAGCGACATGAAGGTCTTGAATGGGTGGAAGGGGACTGGAGAGGAGGGAGGAGGACAGTGAAGGGCCACGGTAACCCAGGGAGAAGAGGAGATATTGATGGAGGGTGGGCACAAGGGGAGTTACAATGGCCTCTGCCAGGTTTCATTTTTTAAAAAGCAAAAAGCCAGATGTTGTGGTGAGCACCTGTAGTCCCAGCTACTCAGGAGGCTGAGGTGGGAGCACTGCCTGAGTCCTGGAGGTCGAGGCTGTATTGAACTGTGATCATGCCACTGCACTTCAGCCTGGGTGACAGAGTGAGACCCCAACTCAAAAAAGTAAAACATAGGGTAGTCAAAAGACACATGAAAAAGTGCTCCATCTCATTATCAGAGAAATGCAAATCAAAACCACATTGAAATACCACCTAACTCCAGTAAGAGTGGCCATCATTAATAAAACAAACAACAACAGACGCAGGCGAGGATGCAGAGAAAAAGAATGCATCTACACTGGTGGGAATGAAAACTAGTACAAGCTCTCTGGGAAACTGTGGAGATTTCTGAAAAAACTAGAAATTGATCTTCCATATGAGCCAGCAATTCTCCTAATGGGAACATATAGCCAGAGGAACTCAAATCATTCTACAAAAAATATACCTGCACACGTATGTTTGTTACAGCTCTGTTCACAATAGAAAAGCCATGGAACTGACCATGTTGCTCATCGAAGCTGGACTGGATTAAAAAATGTGATACATATACACAATGGAATATTATACAGCCATAAAGAAAGACAAGCATATGGACTTTGCAGCAGCTTGGATGGATTTGGAGTCAGTCATACTCAGTGATCTATCACAGAAAAAAAGAACGGAGTACCATATGTTCTCACCTATAAGTGGACCTTGAACAATTGTAATACTATAAGAAAGGGATTGGCAGTAGTGGGAAACTGTCAGGGAGGGGTGTGGGTTTGGCAGTTTAGGGAAACTGCTAGGGGAGGGAGGGCATACCTCATCAACAAGGGTACATGCATAACCAACGTTTGTATACCTAACCCTGAATTATGCTCCACATCTTTATAATAAAAATAAATAAACAGATAAAATAAATAACAGATGCTGACATTGGCCAGAAGCGGTTGTGGCCAATGTCAACATCTGTTCCATCTGAGTGGTAGGTGCAAAGGGAACTAGTTTATTCCCTGTCATCTTGCCATGTTGGAGATGTTTTATGATAAGAGATAGGAGAAGCATTTTTGGTGGGATGTGTGGAGAGTGCAGATGCAGAGGTCAGGAGATGTGTGGTGCACGTGCAGACCAGGACGCCCTGAGGTGGAGGGCTTCTCACTCTCTCTGTAGGCCCCAGTGAGGGGACAGGGGCACAGGTTGAGCACTGTCCTTCAACCTGAATGAAAAATGGCACATCATCTGACAGTGGGATTCTGCCCAGTCCCTCCAGCATCCATAGATTTCCTTGGTATTCTCTAACATAACATTTTTATTTCCAAATTTTTACTGAAAAAAAAATATAATGCTAACAACAGAACATGGTTTTACTTTTTTCAATCTGATAATGATGCTCATATACAATTTACAGGCTCTTATATGTGCTGGACGCTGTGATAAGCAGTTGTTGAATATCACCTCACATTGTTATAATTATCCACATTTCATAGATCAAGAAATGGATACAGACTGACCAATGTCACAAAGCTCATAAATGGAAGAATTGAGATTAAGAAAGTCTACACAAGGGCATGTCCCAGGAGTGAGTGACTTGCTCCCCAACTTGGGCAAATGTGACCTCACCTCAGAGGGAAGTAGCACCATAGAGTCACTGTCTCAATACTTTCTAGATATTTTCCATCTCCAAAAATAGGACTGAAGAACAAACACAACCATGGGGGTGAAAGTACCGTCAACTGGCAAGTCCTCACCAGGCTGGTGGTTGGTGACAGTGAGCATCATAACCTCCTATAGCTGCCAACAACATAAACTATGTCCTATTTCCATCTCTCAAGGTGGTGGCCAAGGCAGAAAAAAGAGACATAGAAAAAGCCCCAAGATGGAACAAGATAGACCGGGATCTGTACGCTGTATTCTAACATGCATTAACCATGTGACTGTGGTTCCATCATCTGATAGCTTCCTAGCCTCAGTTTCCTTTGCTAAGAAGTGGTCATGCCAGTCCATGAGGATAAAAGAGGTGATGCAAGGTAAGGCAAGCTCGTGGCATTACAATCACCTTGATGGTGGCAGTGGTGAGTGTTTCTTGATGGTCTGCTGCTCTGCATTTAGGAACTTTATATCTATTGACTCCAGTCCTCATGCTGGTCCTGGGGAGTCTCTGTAATTATCTCCATTTCACAGATGGCAACACTGAGGCACAGGGAGCCCTTAATAACCGTCAGCTACCCCAGGATCCAGTTGTACTCATGTTTAATTGGATGGCACATGGGAGGCACACAGTGATGACTGGTAGGTTAGAAATGTTCCCAATCCAATGTTTCCAAAGGCCAAGCAGGCACCCTTCAATGGCAGGGCCCACCCAGAGCCAGAGTCTGAGGAGAGAGAGTCTCACAAGCTGCCACACAGTTTGCCAAGATGCCATGGTCCAGTTTCGGTGGGGGCAGGTTTCCAGCTGCCTCTGGCCCTCCTTTCCCATTCTCCCATCTCTGAATCAAGAGCAAACCTCCCTCCAGACAGCCAGAGCCCATGCAAGGGAGTTGCCCATGCTTTCTCCCCGCTGTTTGGTGAGAGGGCAGGGACGGGGAAAATTGTGCCAAAGGTCATAGCTTTGAAGTCAGAGCTGCCATCTTCCACACAAGAAAACTCTGGCTGGGCTCCAGCCCCATGACAGCTGCACATAGCAGGGAGGCTTCTCACTGTAGGGAGGCCATCCAAGACCCCCTCAGTGGCCCCAGCAGCACCTTAGGAACCTGTGGTCATAGAATGGCCAAGACACACAGCTCACAGGCAATCCAAGTGCCTCATTCATTGCCTCTATCACCAAGTGCCTCCGCTTTTCTCCTTTCCCTCTACTCATTACTTCTCATTGCCTTGTTCAACCCTGAATCTCCTTCCACCCCCAAAAATGTCCATCATGAACCCATAATACACCTGACACAGGGCACGGTGGTCTAGTTGTGAGTACACCATGGCCCCTATCCTGGAAGATCTTAAATATTTATTCAGAGGGAGGAAGACTTTAAACAACCCATGAAGGAGCTCATCTAGAATGAAAAGCTGTGATGGGCACTATGAGGGAATGAGCCATGTTGAGAAAGAAGAGTGATGAATCAGCCTCCAAGTAGGAGGTCAGGAAAGAGGCACTAAACTGAGTACATCTCTACCTACCAGGCATCACCATCTGCCTCCAAGTGCCATCTGATTAGAAATGAGTCCAACTGGGTCCTAATGTATGTGACAGTTATTAAGGACCATCAGGAAGTTGTACATGAGGTCAGGTGCAGTGTGGGGGAAAGACTGGTCTATGAAACAGCATGTGCCAAGGTATTCTGGCAAGAAGAAACATGGGGTATTCAGGGAACTGAACCAATATGGCATGACTGACAGAGAAGCACCCCTGATTAGGCTGTGGGACCTCAAGAATGTACCTGGATTCTCTCTACCTCTGTTTTCTCAGGTTGGTTCAGGTAAGGATGGGGGGGGCATAAATTTGAGCCAGTCTGAGCAGATTAGAAGGTGAAGAACCAGGGAACTATGGGTTTAGTTAAGGGGGATTTCTACAGATGCCATGTGTCACACTCACAAGGAACACAGAAACTTGAACTCACAACCACCTACTTTCAGGCACATGTTCCACTAAGCCTCCTCACCCAGGGCTCCTTGTTACCCTTCCAATGGGTCTAGAGCTGTGGGTGTCTGAAGACAGGAGAAATGGGGAGAGGAGCCCTGCCTACTTCTCTTCTGCCTACCACAAACTGAACTCATCCAGGAAAAGGTCTTGGGATGGAGGTCACAGCACCACGTGCTCAGGGCTCCCTCATGTCTCCAAATCCAGCCGAGCAGGATGGCGACCTCAAACTGGGACACTTTGTTGATGGCGACCTCCCAGAGGAGGCCATGCACTGACCTTCCTGAGCCCCAGTCTGCTGTTCCCACAAGAGA
>NW_006949117.1:0-658 GCF_000164805.1 Carlito syrichta | reverse complement strand
TCCTTGTCCACCTCTCTCCCTATCCAAGTCCTCATACAACTGTCGGTCCCTTTGATGCCACTCAGTCCTCACCCTGTGGTTATGGGGTTGGGTGTGTACTCTGAGCAGAAGTTATGACTTTTCCTAAGGCCTGCCTAGTTTGCTTTCCTAGGATAAAAGATACCTGCTTCCTGTCTCTAAAATTAGGAAATAGCTTTGTTTCTAGAGGAAGGGGACTTGAATAAAAGTTCATTGCCTTTATTTGTGATACTTGCAATCAGTAAGACATTCAGCCCTTTAAAGTCCTTTTATGAGCTCAGAAGGAAACAGATTGGGAAGGAGGCCTCATAAACCAATGGTAGATATTTGTGATACAAGCACACAGGACCAAGCATGTTCTTATTATCTCTACACAACACAAACTTTGCCATGGAAACCTTGTATTGATCTTGTATTTATCTCTGTCAACACCTTTTGGGTCAATACATCTTGATTTTATATCTCAGAACAGGTTGGAAGGAAGAAATGACTCTTTGACGTTTCCATGGAAGACATTTTATTTGTGTTGGGGACATAAACACTCTATCAAAACCCCAGGGAGGGACTAGCGTGTGTGTGTGTGTGTGTGTGTGTGTGTGTGTGTGTGTGTGTGTGTGTGTGTGTAATATATATATATATA
>NW_006949116.1:1632-2945 GCF_000164805.1 Carlito syrichta | reverse complement strand
TGTTTAGCACTTAGCAAGACGCCCTGTTGATTTTCGGGATTGAAAACTCATGTAACCCCAATTCCATATTCATCCTTAGCAAGGGGCAGTGCAGTATTCTGTATAAGAGGATTGCCATTAACCAGATTCCTGCTCCATTCTCAGCAACACACCGAGACATCTCCTGGTGATGTAGAATCAAGTAGTTTGGATAACAATAGTAAGACTCCCAGTAATTTCTTGGGGGAATTGGAATCCAAGATTCCTGGTTCCCTTGTACAAGACACTGTAACAATGTGGGGACCTACAAGCCCAGATTCCTGATTAAACCTTATCAAGAGGCCCTGTAGACTTCTGCGAATGAGAACTCCAAGAATCCGGATTCCCTTTTCAATTTCAGCAAGATTCACTGATTTTCCCTGTCGGTGTGAATTACAAAACACTGTATCCAAAAGGACAGATGCCCAGGAGTTTCCTAGGGTTGAGGAATCCATGATTCCTGGTTACCTTTAAGAACACTTACTAAACTTCTGTCAACTGCAAAACCATCGACTCTTCTCAAAAATATAAGGACAAACGGAAGTTTAAGACTTACAAGGTTCATCTTAAGACCATAGTTGCATCCAAATATGGCAAGATGATACTATGGTCCTGTAATCTGGCCTTAGTTGTCCCGAGGAATCTAAAGGACTTGTAGGGCCAGATACCCGTTTATAACTATCAAGGGGACCAGAATGTTGCTGGAGTCCTGAATTGACTGATTCGTAGTATTCACATGCTAAATAGCTTCACAACATGAGGGGAGTTCGAACCCTTTATTCTTGTTTGTCCCGTAGGAAGATGCCCTGAGAATATTTTCGTGTTGAGAACTCGTGTAACACAGATTCCTTATTCTTCCTTCGCTAGAGGTCGTGTAGTGTCCTGTATATGAGGACTCCCTTTCCACAGATTCCTGTTTTGAACCCTGATACTTGTTTAGCCCTTAGCAAGACGCCATGTAGATTTTGTGATTGAGGAACCACGAAAAACACATTTGCTATTTTTCCTTAGCAAGAGGCCACGAAATTTCCTGTAATGAGGACTGTTAGCCACATCACTGCTTCGAATACTTCAATACTTTTTAGCCCTTAGCAAAGCACACTGTAGTTTTTTGGGGATTGAGAACACGTTTAACCCTGATTCCTTATTCTTTCTTAGCAAAAGGCCGTGTAATTGCCTGTATTTGAGGACTCCATTTCCCCAGATACATGCATCAAAAACCCTGATTCGTGTTTAGCCCTTGGCTGACGCCCTGAATTTTTTGTGATTGAGACACCTGTAACCATATTCCTTAT
>NW_006949116.1:0-683 GCF_000164805.1 Carlito syrichta | reverse complement strand
CCTCGTGAGGTGGATCCCAAAACTCTGAATAAAGATAGGCCCGATGCCAGAAGTTTCTAGGGAGTGGTATCCATGAATCCTGATTACCCTTAAAATTACCTAATATATATTTTGCAATCTCAAAACACCAGGCCCCTATTCAAATTGAATGAGAAACGGAAGTTTTAGTGTTACAAGCTACATCTTAAGACGAGAGTTACCTACAAATATGGCGATAAGATTCTTTGGGTCCTTGAATCTGCCCTTGGTTGTGCTGAGGACCCCAACAGACTTTAGGTCCACATTCTCGGTTACAACTATCAACAAGAGCAGAAGGTTCCTGCGAATCTATAATGACAAAATTGTCAAATCCAAGAGGCATGTAGCACTAAATAATGTGGGGAATTAGAAGCCCAGATTCCAGATTAGACCTTATAATGTGTCCAGGTAGAATTCTTGGTTTAGCGACCCACGTAACTCATATTGTTTTTGTTCTCAGTAAGACTCCCAGATGTTACCTGATATGTGGAAGTAAAATCTCTTATATATCACTATTCATTCGCCCAAAAGATCAGGAGGGCACAGGAAGCCAAATTTGTGGATCCCCTTTAAGAATACATTCTAAATATGTGGGAACTCCTAATCCTAAGTTACGAAATCAATCTAAAATTCCAGCAGTAGTTTTGGATTAGGAGGTAAACCTG
>NW_006949115.1:4333-6508 GCF_000164805.1 Carlito syrichta | reverse complement strand
CTCTCCAACACGAATGAATCCCCAGGTGGGGTCCTGGCATTATAAACCCACCCAGCGTTGGGGCTGTGGACACACCCTGACACATTCAGGGTGGCTGGGCTGCCCCACCCAGCCCGTGATTGAGTTAGCAAGACACAGTCCATAAGCGGGGCCCAGCTCAGATTGAGCACTGGTCGCCAGGGTGGGCTGTCTTCAATTCAGTCTCAACACGACCCAACCCAACCCAAGGAGTCTTGCTGCGGCCTCCGTATCCACCATTCTGTATTACCGAACTGACCACTCATGAATTGAAAATCTTAGAGAAAAATAACAAAGTGACAATAAAAATATCATCATGTAAAACAATAAACAATAATAACGGTTTACACAGCATCTCCAGCGTGTGAGTGGACTTCACAGTGTTCGGGGTCTGCCTTGCTTTACCATACTGCCAAAATAAAATAAAATGGATATGAAAAGAAAGCATGACATATGTTGGAAGTTGAACCGATTAGATCCCTTTGGACGAATCTAGTCATGATATGGAAGAAAAGACTGATGACGGTTTTACTGCAAAATATGTCTGTGAAAATGGAGTTGTAGTCTTTGGCCTGGTGGTTAGGAGGAGGAAAACCCTGTGTCCCTGCAAGGTTGTAAAGGTGGGCAAGTCAAGTCAATGTCGACTGTCATGGGAGCTACATTTGGTTCCTGGAAAGGAAAATTGGAAAAGGCTGTAAGGGGTTAACCCAAAGGATAGATCTATCTATGGGAATGATTCCGTTTTTCAAATGCACACGTGTAAAACAGATGTAAACTTCAGCATAAATTTGTTTCCCAATATAAGCTCCTTCAAGTTGAAGATGCTTCAGTGAGTGATGATCCCAGCCATTCAGCTCATTCCTAGAGGTGGGAGGGCCCTGGGAACTTAAATGTGTTAATGCGATCTTTTTCTACGCTGTTAGCTGAAGAAAAACAGGTGCCCTTTCTGGACTTGTTAGATTAGGAAACAAGGAGAAGTCAAAACAGGCCAAATCAGGACTGTCAGTAGGATGCCTAGGGATTGTCAACGAAACTCTTGCAAAACTGCCCTTTCCTCAAGAGAGTAGTGAGCCAGGGGTGTGTGGTGGTAGAGAAGAAATCCCTGCTGCAGATCTGTTGGGCGGTTTCCTGCTCAAGCTTTGGCTACCATTCTCAAAACACTCTCAGAGTAAAAAGCAAGTGTTGTTCTTTGGTTCTCTGGAGACTCAATCCCTCTAGAAAGGAAATCCCTCTAGAAAATCAATCCCTCTAGAAAGAAGATCATGGTAGGAAATTACCCCCTTCAGGAAGTCAAATCCTCTGGAAAAGAAATCCCCCAAATATATCTAAAACTACTGCCTGGCCTCTATCTTTTGCTGGTTCCCTTTTGCTTGACTGGACCTGGTTCCCTCTGGGATTACCTACTCTGACCATGCTCTGTCTTCATCATCCTGCTGTGAAATTTGTGTTCCCTCTCCATCACTGATTTGAGAAGAAATGCTTCAGCCACTCAATCTCGCATCTTTAACATTCTCACAGGGAACTCTCCTCATGTCTGTAGCTGTTCTGGAAGTCATGGTTCTGTTACTCATTATTTGGGTCGTTTTTCAAGTTCAGTTTTTCAGGGAGTGTTGTGTGAGCTGGAGTGGTTGTGCCAATGTCTGTGATGCTGGCTATTGTTGCTGCTGTGAATCAGCCATCCTTTTAACAAGATCACAAACTGGTGAATTTTTTCCTGAGATGCATGTGACTCACCTGCCACTGAAGGTTTCCTATTCAACATTGTCTTTTTTTTCTTAAATTAGGTCATCTATCTGTAAATGGGTGATTTAGTTGGGGAAGTGTCCCCCATGAACCTTTTGCGCAACGTCACTGATTGCATAATAATCCCACAAGCCTCACCACAAATTTTTAAAATGATGATACCATTCATTCAGACGATTTCTAGAGAATGGAGGAACTCTGGTATTTAACAGTGTCAGTGTTGTCTTTTTTACATCATTACCTAAAGAAAAAATGGGCATCCTTTCCAGTTTTTTTAAGATTAGAAAACAAAAAGAAGTGAAAACAAGGCAAATCACGACTGTCAGGAGTTGCCTAGGGATGTGCCATCGGAACTTTTGTTTTATTCCAATCCACAGAAATGTATCTTCTGTTAAATTGAAGCACTTTGTTAAC
>NW_006949115.1:0-3301 GCF_000164805.1 Carlito syrichta | reverse complement strand
ACATCTGATAACATCCAGAAAGCTATTTCTCCCAGTGACACACACACCGAGAAAACACTCTATTGAGGGTTTTCTGTTTTTTTTTGTTTTTTTGTTTTTTAAGTCAAAGTCTCCCTCTGCCACCCAGGCTGGAGTGCAATGCACAATTATGACTACTGCAGGCCTGACCTGGGCTCAGGCTATCCTCCTACCTCAGCCCATATGTGAGTGCCACCATATCTGGCTAATTTTTTGATGTTTGTAGAGACAGGGTCTTGCCATGTTGCCCAGGCTTCTTGAGATATTTTTTACTCAGGGTGCTTTTAGATGGAGCTGAGATTTCATCAACATATGGAGCTAAATGAACCATGCTGACATGTCAGATGCTTCACATTCTTGGCTGAACCAGATTGAGCACTAAAAGAGTAAAATGCGGATCCTATCTTCTCTGTAGTGAAAACAGCAAGTGCTGGTATATGCTGTCTTGCCAGGTGCCACTCTAAGCATGCCACATTTACATGTATATATTTTTTTGAATTGGGTTATCCAGGCTGTGTTATTGGGTTATTCACTGTGTTATCCAGGCTGAAGTGCCACAGAAGCATGCCAGAGATTTAATCCTCACAGCAATGGTGTCTATCTGACTATGCTAAGCTCCTCACCCCACTTCACAGGCAATGCAAAGGGGGCACGAAGGGCATCCCTTGTCCAAGGTCACAGGTCAGCAAGAGCAGAGTGGGCCTTTGAAAGTCCCAGGACGCCCCCAGCACAGCAGGCCTGCTGCCTTGTCATGGCCGTATTGACACACGACACTTTCTCATGCACTGCCCATGGAGTACTTTCCTCAGGTGACTGGTGAATCTTGCAGGGCAACCCGCTGCCCACACACAGGCTGCCAGCTGGTCAGATGGGGAAATAGAGGCACAGAGGGGACCAAAGCCAGCGCTGCTGGGTTCTGAACACACCTATGGTCCTGTGGCTTCAGAGTTCTGCAGCTGCCGACCACCTATGGGTGCTCGTTCCATCTTCTCTGTAAAACTTAAAGCCCAATACCCAAAAGTGTCCACTGAAACCATGTTTTCAGGTATGCGGAGCAAGGACTGTTTTTAAGTTAAGGATGTTGCTGTCCATCACATTTACTAAGAGAAAAAAATCATTCTCAGAATTTTGATAGGAACATTATTATGAGAAAGTCCACATCTTGCAACTCAGAGCTCATGTGGTCTTCACAGGAAGAAAATGGATCAGATTATTCAGCATCAAAGTTGGGTCAGAGCTGTGGCGTTGTCATTGGGTACCAAGTGCATCCACTGAAAACTTTGGCCAAAAAACCAGTTTCTCCAATGACTTACATAATTTAAAAATACTTAAGTGCAAGCAACCCTTTAGGGTCCCCTCCCACTGGTGGAGCGTATATGTTCTCTCAATAAATACTACTTTCAAAAAAAATTAATAACTTAAGTGAAATTGCATCATTTCTTTAAAAGATTGTCATTTTTTAAAAAGCCCTCAAAAAACATGGCTTTCACACATTTTGATTTTTCTGATGTGATTCTAAGTAATAGTAAAACTTCAACACTGGAACCAAGGGATAAAGACCCTGGAAGGCTTTGAATCAAGAGAGGTCTGTGAAGTCTTCCCATGTAGAGTCAGGTGATCTCCTGACTCACAGTACTTGACTCCTCTGAGCCTCAGTTTCTTCAAGGCTTAAATAGGGAGCCCAGCTGGGCACATTGGCTGTAATTCCAGTGATTTGGGAGGCCAAATCCTACAGACCAGAGCACCAATGCATGCAGATAGAGATTTCCCTGATTAGAGGCCTCTCTTGACTCTTCTGTGGTCTGACTGAAGACAGTCCTTCAGGATGCCACATGTCAGTATCATTTACCTGTGCCAGGAACTGAGAGGGGTATCACCTACACACAAATGAAGAACAAGCTGTGACTTGAACAGACCTTGCCATCTCTCCAGAGAGCAAAGTCACTTTGGAGTGATCATCGCAAATACAGA
This sequence comes from Carlito syrichta, assembly GCF_000164805.1. Taxonomy (NCBI): domain Eukaryota; kingdom Metazoa; phylum Chordata; class Mammalia; order Primates; family Tarsiidae; genus Carlito; species Carlito syrichta. The sequence goes on along the minus strand of NW_006949115.1, from coordinate 1,312 downwards.
CTTCTCCTGGATTCCTGTGGTCACTCCTTTAAATATGACAAAATCAGAGACTAAATGTGATGCTTCCCTTCACCAGCATGGGGTGGAGAAGGGGAAGAGCAGGCTGAATTTTGAACTAAAGAAACCTCTCTGCCTATATCAAGAGAAACATTGTAGAAAATATTGAAACCAGAGTAAGCAAAGATATCTACATCAGGAGGCTAGGTTCTCTGACACAGTTATCACTTGAGAACTTTTATCTGCACAAGGCAACCTTCCTTCTGCAAACTTTTCTTATTCTAACCTGCTCATGATTCTCCATCCCCATGCCCCAGAATCCACAAGCCCTTATCTTTTTCTTCACTATATCATCCTATATATGGCCACCTGGTCCTTTGGAGTGTTACATATTTGTGAGACTACTGTGCATATGTGTGGAAATAAAATGTTATCCTATTAGACCTTACACAGTGGCTCCTACCTGGAATTCCAGCACTTTTGGGAGGCTGACTTGGAAAGATCCCATGAGTTGAGGAGTTCCAGGCTAAGTAAGCTAAAACTGCACCACTTTACTTCAGCCTAAATGACAGAGTGAGACCATGTGTTATAAAACACAGTTGCTCCTATTAATCTATCTTATAACAACTTAATTTGGAGCCAATCCAAAAAAACCTAAAAGTGTATAAGAAAGTTTTTCTCCCCACTCTTACAATACCATTATTTACTCTGTTTAAAAAAAAACAGTTTAGAGATGGGGGTCTTTGTGTAGCCCAAGCTGGAGTGCAGTGGTATGATCATAGCTCACTGCAACTCCAAACTCCTGGGCTCAACTGATCCTCCCACCTCAGCTTTCTGAGTAGCTGGGACTACAGACATGCACCACCACACCTGGAAACTTTGTTTTTTATATTTTTTAAAATACAAAATTTAATATTTTTGGTTTGGTCTAAAGAATCCATTTTTTTTAATCCTCGGGATTAGAAATTATTCTGTATTTCCTACCAATAATTTTTACATTATTGCTTATAAAATGTATGTCCTTAATGGATCTACTATTGATATGTATGTGGTTTGAGATGGTATCTAATTAAATATTTTTTTCTTTTAAGTGGATAATTAGGCTCAATTTATCAAAGAAAATTTAAGCTTAATTTATCAAAGAGTACTTACATGTCTTACCAATTTGACGTAAGACATACCTCTATCTAATTAGCTAACTATCTATCTATAGTGTGTGTGAAATGAACACAACAAAAGATAGGCAAGATGGAGAGCTCTACCTTAAATGTATCCACACATATAGACTAACATACCAAGTTCTATACAATTATGA
>NW_006949114.1:0-758 GCF_000164805.1 Carlito syrichta | reverse complement strand
TTGAGAGGATTACTTGTGTCTTAGAATCTTGCATCAGAGGTTCCAAGTATCTCAATGGACTTGTAGTGCCAGATTCTCATTCACAACTATCAAGAGTACCAGAGTGTTGTTGGAGTCTAGGAATGATTGATTCATAATATCCACATAACAAATAACTCTAAAACATGAAGGGTGCTCGAAGCCCTGATTCTTTTTCAGCGGTTAGCAAGACGTCCTGTCAATTTTCGGGATTGATGACTCATGTAACCCAGATTTCTTATTCATCCTTAGCAAGAGGCAGTGAAGTTTCCTGTATATGAGGACTGCCATTACCCAGATTCCTGCTTCATTCCCAGCAAGACCCCGAGACATTTCCTGATGATGTCGATTTCAAGTTGTTTGGATAACAATAGTAAGAATCCCAGAAGTTTCTTGGGAAATTAGAATCCAAGATTCCTGTTTCCCTTGTACAAGACAACCTAACAATGTGGATACCTGGAAGCCCAGATTCCTAATTAAACCTTATCAAGAGGCCCTGTAGACTTCTGCGAATGAAAACTCCAAGAACCCGAATTCCCTTTTCGTTCTCAGCAAGATGCCCTGAATTTCCTGTTGAAGTGGATTACAAAACAGTGTATCCAAAAAGACAGATGCCCAGAAGTGTCCTAGGGATGATGAATCCGTGATTCCTGGTTACCTTTAAAAATACTTACTAGACATTTGGGAAGTGCAAAACCCTCGGCCCTTCTCAAAATAAAAGGAGAAACGGAAGTTTAAGG
>NW_006949113.1:0-14393 GCF_000164805.1 Carlito syrichta | reverse complement strand
ATGTATATATAAAGAAGACTCAGAAAGAAAGAATAAAGCTATGTGAGATGTGTAATTATATCAAGAGACCAAATCTGGGATGCCTGATTGGTATCCTAGAAGAAGAAAGGGAATTGGAGAACAAATTGGAGCAAGTATTCCAGAAGATAATTCAAGAAAACTTTCCTCATTCACCAAAGATGTGACCAGTCAAGCACAAGAGATAGAGAGAACCCTTAAAAGACATCACATGAGAAGACCAAGCCCTAGACACATAGTAATTCACATACCACAAGTAGGCATAAAAGAAAAAATCCTAAAAGCAGCAAGAGTGAAAGGTCAGGCTAACTACCAGGGAAAACCAATCAGAGTAACAGCAGACCTATCAGCAAAAACACTACAAGGAAGAAGGTACTGGAGTCCAATATTCAAAGTCCTCAAAGATAAAAGGATTTTCTATCCAGTCAAGCTCAACTTCATCATTGATGAAGAATTAAAATCCTTCCCAGACACCCAATCCCTAAAAGACTATGCAGCTTCCAAACCTGCTCTACGGAGACACTTGAAAAGGTACCAAGCACAGAAGAAAGAAAGAAAAAGAAAGACCACACACTCCCAAGAGAATAGCAGAGCACATAATCAACAAGAAACTTGAAAACACAGACATACATTAACCTCAGTACAAGCAAAGAAAAAACTTTAAAATAACCTCATGACAGGGATAAACAATCACTTTTCATTAATCAGCTTGTATGTTAATGGACTAAATGCACCATGGAAAAGACACAGAATGGCAAATTGGATAAAAAATCATGACTCAATTATTTGCTGCATCCAGGAAACTCATCAAACCACATTGGATGCACACAGACTCAAATTTAAAGAAAGGAAAACAAGTTTCCAGGCAAAGGGATCACAAAAGAAGGCGGGAGTCATGATTTTAATATCAGAGAAAACAACCTTTAAGTTATCAAAACCTTAAAAAGATGCAAAAGGACACTGCATAATGATAAAAGGTTCAATTCATCAACAAGAAGTATCCATCCTAAACATATATGCACCCAACACAGGAGCACCAGCATTTATAAAGTAACTACTAAGTAAGCTAAAAAAAGATAATGACTCTAACACTATTATAGCAGGGGACTTAAATACCCCATTAACAGCCCTAGATAGATCATCAAGAAAAAATCAACAAGGAGATCCAGAACCTAAACTTGACACTCAACCAAATGGACTTAATAGATACCCATAGATTATTCCACCCAACAACCACAGATTAAAAATTCTACTTATCACCACATGGAACATACTCCAAGATCAATCATGTCCTTGGCCATAAATCAAGCATTAAAAAATTGCAAAAGGTTGGAATATTGCCATGCACCTTCTCAGAACACAGTGGAATAAAAATAAATATCAACACCAACAAAATTTTTCCAAAGCCCATAAATACATGGACAGTAAACCACATGATGCTGAACAACTACTGGGTAAACACTGAAATCAAAGCAGAAATTAAATGATTCCTGGAAACAAATGAAATAGAGATATATTTTATCAAAACCTCTGGGATACCGTGAAAACACTTCTAAGAGGGGGATTTATATCTCTACAAGCAGACATCAAGAAAATAGAAAGATTACAAGTTGAGAGCCTAACAAATCACCTAGGGGAGCTGGAAAGAGAAGACGACCAAAATCCCAATATTACCAAAATAATCCAAATTAAAAAGTAAGAGCCCAAATACAGGACATAGAAGATAAAAAAATCGGCCGGGCTCGGTGGCTCAGCCTGTTATCCCACGCCTTGGGAGGCTGAGGTGAGTGGATTGCCTGAGCCCTTGGATTTGAGATCTGCCTGGGCAACTTGGCGGGACCTCATCTCTACAATAAATGAAAAATCAGCCGGGCATGGTAGCATGCGCCTGTAGTTCCAGCTACTTGGAAGGCTGAGATGGAAGGATCACTGGAGTCCAGTAGGTCGAGGCTGCAGTGGTCAGGAGCAGCCACTGCACTCCAGTCTGGGCAACAGAATGAGACTCCAACTCAAAAAAAAAAAAAAAGAAGACAAAAAAAAAATCACTGCATACATCAACAAAACAAAAAGCTGGTTCATTGAAAGAATTAACAAGATTAATAGATCTCCAGACAGAATGACCAAAAAAAAGAAAAGAAAGAGAAAAAGGCTAAATAAACACAATCAGAAACACAATATATCAAATCACAACTGACCCCAAAGAAATAAAAAGATTATCAGAGATTACTATGTACATCTATTTGAAAACAAACTTGATAACCTAAATGAAATGGAGGACTTTCTGACATCACACAACCTCCCCAGATTGAAAAAAGAAGACATTGAGACACAAAATAGACCAATAACAACAAAGGAAATTACTAAGTCAGACGGAAACTTCCTATAAATAAAAAACCCTGGACCAGATGACTTTCCAGAATAATTCTAAAAATAGAAGTAGGAGCTGATACCAATCCCACTGAAAGTATTCCAGGCAATTGAGAAAGATGGAATTTTCCCCAAATCATTTTATGAAGCTAACATCACACTGATACCCCAACCAGGTAAAGATCAGACAAAAAGTAAACTACAGGCCAATTTCCCTTATGTACATAGGTGAAAAATCCTCAACAAGATTCTGGCAAATTGGATCCGAGAACACATCTCAAAAATCATCTACCATGACCAAGTAGGCTTCATACCCAGGATACAGGGCTGGTTCATAATTCCCAAGACCATAAATGTAATTAAACACAAAAATAGATGTAAAAACAAGAACCACATGATTATAGCATTAGATGCAAAAAAGCCTTTTGATAAAATCCAATATCACTTTGTATAAAAACCCTCAAGCACCAAAGAATAGAAGGAATATACATCTAAATAGTAAGTGCCATTTACAAGAATTCCACAGCTAGCATATTGCTAAATGGACAGAAACAGGAAATATTTCCCCTGAAAACTGGAACATGACAAACCTGCTTACTCTCACCCCTCTTTTCAAAATTGTGTTGGAAGTCCTACCTAGGGCAATTAGACAAGAGAAGAAAAAGTGGGGTATCCAAATAGGAAAAGAGGAAATCAAATTATTCCTCTCTGCTAATGATATGTATTGTATACCTTGATCATCCAAGAGAATCTGTCAAAAATCTGTTTGCACTGATAAATAACATTAGCAAAGTCTCAGCATCAAAATAAATGTGCAAAAGATAGTTGCATTCCTATACACCAACAACAAGCAGGCAGAGACCAAAATTAAAAGCACAATACCATTCACAATAGCCACAAAATAAATGAAATTCCTTGGTTTCTTCCTAACCAGGGAAGTGAAAGACCTTTAGAATAAGAACTACAAAACACTTCTGAAAAAATCCAAAAAGATACCAAAAAATGGAAAAAAATATTCCATGCTCATGGATAGGAAGAATTAACATTGTTAAAATGTCCATCTTACCAAAAGCAATCTATAGATTCATTGCGATACTCATTAAGTTGCCAACATCATTCTTCTCAGCCTGGAAATGACAATACAGAAATTTATATGGAAACATAGATGACCACAAACAGCCAAAACAATCCTTAGCAAACAAAGCTGGAGGTATCACGCTTCCAGACTTCAAACTTTACTATAAGGCTACATAATCAAAACACCCTGGTACTGGTACAAGAACAGTCATATTAGACCAATTGAACAGGATAGCAAAACCTCAATTTCTCAAAAAGCTCATCTTTGATTAAGGCTCCAATAACGACTACAAAATAGAGGAGAACTTATTCAGTAAATGGTGCTGGAAAAACTGTCTGATCACATGCAGAAGATTTAAACAGGACTCCTGCCTATCTCCATACAGAAAAATCAACTCAAAATGGATCAACGACCTAAACACAAAACCTCAAATTCTAACAATCTTAGAAAATGCAGGAGACACCCTTATGGAAATTGGACCTGGCAACCAATTCCTATTCAGAACCCTAAATGCCCATACCTTAAGAAATATCATAGATAAGTAGTACCTCATCAAACTGATGAACTTCTTCAAAGCAAAAGAAACCATAAAGAGTGCAAGGAGACAGCCCATAGAATAAGGAAATATATTTGCCAAACAGTATATCTGCCACAGGCATAACATCTAGGATCTACAAGGAATTCAAACATAGGGAAAAGCAGAAAGCAAACAGCCCCATTCAAAAGTGGACAAGTGACATGAATAGAAACTTCTCAGAAGAAGATATATGGGCAGCTGACAGACACATGCAAAAGTGCTCAGCCTCATTCATCATTAGAGAAATGCAAATCAAAACCACATCTCGATATCACTTTTCCCCAGTAAGAATGGCCATCATTAATGAAGCAAACAACAAAAGATGCTGTAAAGGATGTGGAGAAAACGGACTGCTTCTACACTTCTGGTTAGAATGTAAACTAGTGCAATCTCTTTGAAAGACAGTGTGATGATTTCTGAAGAAACTAGAAAGTGACCTTCCATATGAACCGGCAATTTCCCTATTGGGAATATGCCCAGAGAAACTCAAATCATTCTACAAAAAAGATACTTGCACATGTATGTGTGTTGCAGCTCTATATACAATAGCAAAAACATGAAAACAACCATGTTTCCCATCGAAGCTGGACTGAATAAAATAAATGTGGTGCATGTATACAATGGAATATTAGGCAGCCATAAAGAAGGACAAACACATGGACCTCACAGCAACTTGGATGGATTTAGAGTTGATCATTACTCAGTGATCTATCACAGAACAAAGAACAGAGTACCATATGTTCTCACTCATAAGTGGACCTTGAACAATTATGGTATCATAAGAAAGGGATTGGCAGTAGTGGGAAACTATCAGGGGAGGGGGTGGGATTGGTAGTTGAGGGAAACTGCTAAGGAAGGGAGTGATCCATCTCATCAACTACGGTACCTGCATAATCAACATTTATATACCTCACCCTGAATCGTATTCTACATCTTAATAATAAAAAAGGAAAAAAATAAATACCTACAGATTATTCCACCCAAAAATGACAGAATATACATTCCACTTCATCACTACATGGCACACACTCCACGATTGATCACATCCTTGGCCATAAATCAAGCATAAACAAATTCCAAAAGGTTGAACTATAACCATGAACCTTCTCAGACCACAGTGGAATAAAAATAAACATCAACACCAACAAAATTTCCCCAAGTGCACAAAGACATGGACACTAAGCAGCATGATGCTGAACAACTACTGGGTCAAAACTAACATCATGGCAGAAATTAAGAGATTCCTGGAGACAAATGAAAATGAAGAAATATCTTATCAAAACCTCTGGGTTGCCAAGAAATTAGTTCTAAGAGGGGAATTTATATCTCCACAAGCACACATCAAAAAAATTAAAAGAACACAAGCTGAGAGACTAACAAATCACCAAAGGAAGCTGGAAGAAGATCAGCAAAGCCCTAACATTAGCAGAAGAATCCAAATCACCAAAATAAGGGTCCAAGTACAGGATACAGAAGACAAAAATATCATAGAAAACATCAACAAAACAAAAAGCTGGTTCTTTGAAAGAATTAACAATATTGATGGTTCCCTAACCAGAATGACCAATAAATAAAGAGAAAAAGCCCAAACAAACACAATCAGAAATACAAAACATCAAATTACAACTGATCTTGAAGAAATACAAAAGATTACCAGAGATTACTATGTATACCTATATGGAAACAAACTTGATAACCTAAATAAAACAGAGGACTTTCTGACATACAACCTGGACTGGATGGCTTTCTAGCAGAATTCTACAAAACATACAAGGAGGAGATGAAACCAATTCTACTGAAAGTATTCATAGCAATTTAGAGAGATGGAATTTTTCACAAATCATTTTATGAAACTAGCATCACACTGATATCCAAACCAGGTAAAGATCTAACAAAAAAGAGAACCACAGGCCAATTTCCCTTATGTACATAGATGCAAAAATCCTCAGCAAGATTCTAATAAATTTGATGCAAAAAAAGCTTTTGATAAAATAGCATCCCTTCTTGATGAAAACCCTCAAACACCAGGGTATACAAGGAGCATCCTCAAAATAGCAAGTGCCATCTATGATAAACCCACAGCTAACATATTGCTAAATAGACAGAAACTGGAAAAATTTCCGCTGAAAATTGGAACAATACAAGGCTGGCCTCTCTCTCCCCTCTTGTTCAACATTGTGTTGGAAGTCCTGGCTAGGGCAATTAGACAAGAGAAGAAAATCAGGGATATCTACATAGGAAAAGAGGAAGTCAAGTTATCCCTCTTCGCTGATGATATGATCCTATACCTTGAAAATCCAAGATAATCTGCCAAACACTTGCTTGCACTGATAAAAGTCTTTGACAAAGTCTCAGTGTACAAAATAAACATGAAAAATAGATTTGAATTTCTTTACACCAACAACAAGCAGACAGAGACCCAAATAAAAAGCACAATCTCATTCACAATAGCCACACACACACACACACACACACACACACAATTAAATACCAGCATCTCCCTAACCAGAAAAGTCAAAGACCTTTGCAATGAGAGGTACAAACCATTGCTCAAATAAATCCAAGAAGACAAAAACAAATGGAAAAATATTCCATCCTCATGGATAGGAATAACCAACATTGTTAAAATATCCATCCTACCAAAGGCAATCTACAGATTCAACACAACACCCATTAAATTGCCAACGTCATTCTTCTCAGACGTGGAAATGACAATACAGAAATTCATATGGAAATATAAACGACCACGAATAGCCAAAACAGTCCTTAGCAAAAGAAACAAAGCTGGAGATATCACACTTCCAGACTTCAAAGTTTACTATAGGCTACAGTAATCAAAACAGCCTGGTATTGATACAAACAGGCATATACGCCAATGGGACAGGATAGAGATTCCAGAGGCAAAGTCTCAATTTCTCAACTAATTCATCTTTGACAAAGCCTTCAGCAATAACCACTGAGGAGAGGAGAACCTATTCAGTAAATGGTGCTGGGAAAACTGTCTGATCACATGCAGAAGATTGAAACAGGTCCCCCACTCATCACCATACACAAAATAAACTCTAAATAGATGAGAGACCTAAACGTAAAACCTCAAACACTAAGGATCTTAGAAAACACAGGACACAGCCTTATGGAAATTGAAACTGGCCACCAATTCCTGATCAAAAACTGATGAGCTTCTGCAAAGCAAAATAAACCATCAAGAAAGCAGGGAGACAGCCCACAAAATGGGAAAAAAATATTTGTCAATTCTATATCTGACAAAGGCCTAACATCTATCTACAAGGAACTCAAACTCATTGAAAGAAAAAAGCTCCATTAAAAAGTGGATAGAAGACATGAATAGACACTTCTCAAAAGAAGATATATGGGCAGCCGACAGACACATGAAAAAGTGCTCAGTCTCACTCATCATCAGAGAAATGCAAATCAAGCCTCATTGAGATACCACCAAACCCCATTAAGAATGGTCATCATTAATAAAACAAACAGCAACAGATGCTGGCGAATTGCAGAGAAAAAGGAATGCTTCTACACTGCTGGTAGCAGTGCAAACTAGTGTTACCTCTTTGGAAGACAGTGTGATGATTTCTGAAAGAACTAGAAATTGACCTTCCATATGACTCAGCAATTCCATTATTGGGACTATACACAGAGGAACTCAAATCATTCTACAAAAAACATACCTGCATACATATGTTATTTTGCAGCTCTATTCACAATAGCAAAAACATGGAACCAACCATGCTGCCCATTGAAGCTGAACTGGATAAAAATATTTAGTACTTATACACAATGGAATATTATGCAACCATAAAGAGGGACAAACATATGAGCTTCGCAGCAACTTGTATGGATTTAGAGTCTATCATTTTCAGTGATCTATCACAGAAACAAAGAACAGAGTGCTATATGGTCTCATTCATAAGCGAATCTTGAACAATTATCACAATATTATAAGAAAGAGAAGGACAGTTGTGGAAAACTGCCAGGGGAGCAGGGGTGAAATTGGATTTTGAGGGAAACTACTAGGGGAGGGAGGGACACACCTCATCAACAAGGGTACCTACAAAATTGACGTTTGTATACCTAACCCTGACTTGTACCCCACATTAAAAAAAAGAATAAATACACTTTTTAAAAAATATAAAAAGGAGTCATACGAGTAGCCAAAAGACACTTGAAAAAATGCCCTGCCTCTCTGATCATCATAGAAATGCAAATACAAATCAAAACCACATTGAGATACCACCTAACTCCAGTAAGGATGTCAATAATTAATAAAACAAAAAACAATAGATGCTGCTGAGGATGTGGAGAAAAGGAAATACTTCTACACTGTTGGTGGGAATGCAAACAAAACTGTGGAAAATGGTGTGACAAGTCCTAAAAGAACTAGAAATTGACCTCCAGGAATCCCCCTTTTGGGAATATACACAGAGGAACTTAGATCATTGTACACAAAAGATACCTGTGCATGCATATTTGTTGCAGCATTATTCACAATAGAAAAAACATTGAACCAAACGTGCTCCCCAATGAAACTGGGCTGGAAAAAAATGTGGTACATATGCCACATTCTTCTGGAATATTATGCAGCCATAAAGAAGAATTATGGATTTTGCAACAACTTGGATGGATTTAGAGACTATAATACTCATCTATTTATCACAGAAACTAGGAACTGAGTACTACATGTTCTCACTCATAGACAGACACTGAACATTTAACTTAATACTATAAGAAAGGCCCTGGCAGCAGCCAAAAACTGCCAGGGTAAGGGGGACACATAAGATCAATAAGTGTACCTGATCTCCAACCAGGCAAAGTGGGGACCAAAAAGAGGCCAAAACTTGGCCTGCACAGTGAACACTTGTATTCCTAATTCTGAATTGTACACTACATCATATACATAATAAATAAATAAATAAATAAATAAATAATACAGCTACTATATATCATAAATTTTCCTTCTAGGCATCCTATTCTATGCCTTGTGTTTATAGTCCTTGTGTGACTTGGCTGTCTATGTTCAGCAAAGACAATCCTAAGTGAAAGAAGATATAATGAGGAGGTGGACTCTGGGGAACATTGAGGCTCTATAACCCAGCTGCACAAGAGCGTCACAACAAGGGTGACACATGAGGCTAATAATGAAGTGGTCTCTGTATTCTCTTCATTGTTTCAGGGTGTATAGCTAAAAATTATTAGCACATCTAAGGATCATACTAATAATGTCAACAAATATCCATAATAGATCTTTACATTATTTATTAACTTTGGGACAGGTGCGGAGGAGTGACCCAGCATAATTTCACCAGTTGTTTCTAATGTGGTTTCTCCCAACTCTCAAAATTTGCAAACTGTCCAAAATTATTTCAGCTTCTGACGTGTTTTTCATGATTATGGAAAGGCCTGCAGTGTGAATGCATTAATGCTTGTCCCCAGCTACATAACTACTGACACTACTTTTTAAAGTAAATAATATGTGGAAAATCAATAGGCTTATATAATTCCAGACATACAGATGATAAAACTTTCTTGTACAGTGACTAATGTTCCCACAGCTGAGTGGTGAAAGCAGATCAGCAGTTCAGAGCCTGAGCATGGGGGCCATATGATTGGGATCTCATCTTTGTTCTTCTACTTAGGAGCTCACAAGCTTGGGCACATTCATTTCTTGTCTTTTTTTCCCCAGAGAAAACCATAGCAAATAAGCCATGCCATTTTTCTGTTGATTGCTAAATGATTCAGAGTATGTTTATTATCATACTCTCACATTAGATACTACAACTTAACAAAGCTCAGAGACTCATTCCAAAAACTGGATTTTGAATTTTCAAGCCACTTTTCTTTTATGACATACACCTTCTTGGCATACAGCAATGTTAACAGATAAACAGTTTTCAAGGCTACAGCTCTGTATGCAAATTTACTCAATTGTCATTTATATATGCTTACATATCTATATATAGATATATATGTGCATGATCTACTTGTTTCTAAGTATGAATAAATCTATATGTTGCATTTGCTTTGAGTTCTTAACCATAAATTCTTTGCCAGGCCAATGTCCAGAAAAGTTTTTGCTAGATTTTCTTATAGGGTTTTTATGGTTTCAGGTCTTAGATTTAAGTCTTTATCTAGAGTTAATTTTTGTATGTGATGAGAGATAGGTATCCAGTTTTATTCATCTGCATGTGGAAGAAACTTCTTGTGGAACTGAAAAGCATTATTTTAAATGAAGTAACCCAGGAACAGAAATCCAAATACTGCATTATCTCATTTACAAGTGGGAGCTAAGTTATGGGTCTATAATGGCATATATAATGGTATAATTGGCATTGGAGACTCAGAAGAGGGAGGGTGGGAAGGGGGGAAGGAAGAAAAATCACCTGTTAGGCATAATGTGAGGATGGTGAGTACACTTAAAGCCCAGACATCTTTACCACTATACAATGTATCCAGGTAATCAAGCATCATTTGTACTCCTTAAGTACTGCTTTAAAAAAGAATCTAAAAATTTTTGGCTAAAAGTCTCCTCTAATTCATTTTATTTATCTATCTTTGTGTGCTTAATTAGTGACTACTTATTTGGTAACTGAGAAAAAATGATTATATTTGACTGTATTTAGCTCTGAAAATGTAAGTACGTTGAGTGATCAACTATAATTGATATCTCTATGATTTGAGATAACCCAAAAGAATAAAAATAAATATGTGTTTTGTTTCTTACGCTGACACATAGACAATACACATACTTAATATTTCTTGTCTTAACTTAATAAGTTAACGGAATTAACTTATCCAAATATACTAAACTAAATACACATTTCATGAAAAAGAAAAGAGGAAAGACAGGTTAAAAACAAAGATAGGTGCACTTTATTGTGTGAAAAGCCTCAAAACCAGATGGCACTATTTTGAATTTGCTCCAAATTTTTGAAAATAATGATTTCAGTGGATTCTTTATTAGCTTTAAAAACACCACTAAAATAGACTTTGCCATATTTTCCCCAAGGGGATAACTAATTGAGAGTGTTTGAAGGGTGCAGGATGTAATAAGACAAATACATCTTTCTAAAATGGAGAAAAAGTTTAAAGGCAACTTGCTTAATTCAGGAATCAAACCTATAAATGGAGAAATAAAACACAAAACACTTTTAAAATTGAATATGAAAAATACAGTAGATAGTATTTTAAATAAAATATTTTGAACAACATTAACTAGTATATTTGAAAGGACAGAATAAAACAGGTCATAGAACATACCCCTAATGCAAGAAATCAGGTTCCCCATGAGGAAGATCGAGATCAGTAAAAATGACAGCAAGAATTTTCAACCTCTTATGAACTTTGAAAAAAAAAACAGCTTAGATAGTGGTAGTTAGGGGAAACAAGAGATATATAATTACATAAACATGGCGACAGGGCACCATGAATTCACAAATCACATTGGGTCTGTATGTACATATATATATTCATTTTTGTATAAATACACCTGTACATGCATATATAGGAATATTATGTATTTATAGTATGTGCATAGTTATTTATCAATCTGTGTAAATTCACAGAGGAATTTCTCTATCATGGCTTATATAAGTGGATGGCCACTCACTGAGTGATACTGGAGAAAAAGTCACTATATTTTTATCAGTGCTTCTTCTGGGGTGTAAAAATTTTGAATAAATATATGTAATTAAAGAGTTTCTGGAGAGAGGCGGCAAGATGGCGACCTGGCAACCCGGTGTCTGAAGCCCTCTGCAAGGGAGATCTGCAGTGGGTCTCTGACTCTCGCCCCCGGGAGGCTGGGGACCCCAGCATTGCAGCCTGCTCCTCAGACAGAGCTCGGCCATCGCTATCACTGGAACATTGCAAGGACTGGACAGTTTTACTGCATTGCACTCTCCTGCTGCTGCCGCAGCCCCTCCCCCCACCAGCGGTCTCGCCGCCGCCGCCGCCACCGCCGCCACGGCCGCCGCGGCCTCTGGCACGGGTAGCTCATCACAACCCGGCCAGAGGAGATCCACATCAAACCCCTTCAGGGAAGATCTGCTGGGATTGCTGCCACCGCTCCTGCGATGGAGACTGTCCTGCCCACCCGGCGTGAGGCTCCTGTTGCCTGCTCGGAGGCAGGCAGCCATCTTGTTCCTGTCCGGCCCCACCCCCTCTGGGGCGAGCAGATGAGATAGCACCACCTGCTGGCGATTCAAGGTAACAACACCGAAACGGGAGAGACAAGCTTCATAAAGACATAGACTAAACTTCTGAACCGAGGTTATTCTGAACTGTCCTTCACAGCAGATCAGGGGAACTGACCCTAACTGCAAACTAATTTACCAGCTTGAAAAAAAAACGAGAAATCAGACCTGAAAGGACATTGGACTTAAACGAAATGTCTCAGAGTGTGCTTCATTGATTCTATTAGTTTAATGACTTAATTCTATTCCTACTGTATTGTTCCCTTTTTTCTCTTTTCCTTTTCCTTTTCTTCTCTTTTCTTCTGTCTGTAAACCATGTCTTTGTATAGAGGAACAGCACACTAATAAGGTGGTTGGATAGCTGGTATGTTAGCATCACTATATGTTTTATTTTTGTTTGTATGAGAGTTGGTTCGACTGTAGCTGTGGTCTATTGTTTTTATCTGTTTCAGTATAGGCCTCTCTCTCTATTTGTTGGCACTCTCGTTTGTTTCCCCCTGTACTCCTCTATCTCTCCACTCCCCTTTTCAACCCACTATCTGCTCCATTCTTTCCCCTCTGCTAACCACATTTTATTTCAGGGAGTAAACCTACAGCCCCACTGCCCTGGAAAGATTCCAGGGCAGTGGGAAGTGGGTTCCACATTATCCACACGCCTGTCAGCGAATACCAGGACCTGCAGACAGATTTTGAATCACAGCTCTCCCCTTAAGTACATCTCAAATCTGCAAAAAGGACCACCTCCAACCTACAGTGCAACTTCAGAATTGAACAAAGTAAGAGGATGTACATAAAGAATAGGAGATTGAACAAACAGAAGTAAAACCAATCCCTTTACCCCTGAATAACAGAATTAAAGAAGACGGTGACGTGGAGGGAAGGAAAAAGTAAGGAGGGGGAAAAACCGCACAAATGAAGAAAAGCCAAAAGAGGAATATAGGTCTTACACAGACCCCTGGGAGATCAGACACTGAGAAACAGATTCTGGAACACAGACAATGAAGAGTCCCCAGAATGACTGGTTACATGCAAAAACCCAGACATCAAGACATTAATGGAGAGAATTTAAAAAATTGAGGAGAGACAAGAGGAAAATAGGAAGGAGTTGTTGTCAGAAATGTCAGCAGTAAAGAATACTGTGATGGAAATGAACAACAGACTAATAAGCATGGAAAGCAGAATCAGCCAAGCCGAAGAAAGAATCTCAGAGCTTGAAGACCAAAACACAGAACTAACCCAAACTGTCAAAAGCATAGAAAAGAAATTCAAAAAGACAGAACAAAACCTGCAAGAGATGATGATCACTTCAGAGACCAAACCTAAGAATAATTGGGCTTCCTGAGGCAGAAAGAGAAACCGAAGCCACACTGGAACAACCATTTCATGAAATCATTCAAGAAAACTTCCTTCATCTCATTAAGGATGAAAAATCAAACACAAGAGCTCAGAGAACCCCTGCAAGACAACAAACGAGAAGACCAACTCCCAGACACATAATAATTCGCCTAAACAAAGTAACTATGAAAGGAAAAATCCTAAAGGCAGCAAGAGAAAAAGGCCAGACTACCTACCAGGGAAAATCAATTAGAATAGCAGCAGATTTATCAACAGAAACCCTTCAGACCAGGAGAGCCTGGAGCCCTATCTTCAAAGTTCTAAAAGAGAAACAATTTCAACCAAGAATAACCTACCCAGCCAAACTAAGCTTCATAAATGAGGGAGAATTGAAATCTTTTCCAGACATCCAATCCCTACGAACCTACGCCGCTACCAGGCCACCTCTACAAGAAACACTTAAGAAAGTACTGAACACAGAAGAAAAAGAAAAAAGAACAACAACATTCTTCACAAGAGTACAGGCAAAAGATTAAAAACACACATGAACCAACTCCAAAATCCAAAGAAAGACAACAAATAAACAGGAACAACTCTGTAAGAACCTTATGACAGGGATCAACTCTTGCATTTCAATTATTAGCCTAAATGTGAACGGACTAAATGCACCACTGAAAAGACATAGATTGGCAAAATGGATAAAATATCATCAGGCAACAATCTATTGCCTTCAGAGACTCACCTCACTAGAAAGGACATCCACAGACTCAAAGTAAGAGGATGGGAAACAAACTTCCAGGCGAACGGAATA
>NW_006949112.1:0-602 GCF_000164805.1 Carlito syrichta | reverse complement strand
AAGACACACATGAACTGTTCTTTGGGACCCGGGATTCAGCTAGGAGCAGGGCAAGTGGAGCAGGGCAACATTCCGGTTGCTCATCCGCGGTCCTCCATCTGCAGCGGCCCCTATCCGGGAGGCTGGCTTCTCAGAGTCAGATCACCGCCCTGCTCTCCTCCGCAGGCCGCCGGGATCTTTTGCTCTGCCTGACCAAAAGATCCCTCAGTGTCTGGTTGATGTTGTTCCTTGCTGATGTTTCTCTCCTGATTATTAGCAGCCTTTATTACCGGTGCTTAGATATATTATTTCTTAGTTTGGAAATCCAACAAGCTTTTAATTACAGAAGCCACAGGAAGAGATATTAAGCTATATTAATGCATCTGAAACCCCAGCACTGCTAAAAGGAAGATAATTTCATAGATAACAGCACTGTTGACAATTACAGGAACAGTTTCCAGTACATAACTAAATAGCAAATCCCCGAGAGGGTCAGTTGTTGGTGGTTAATATTTGCAGTAAAGTGCTGCACTTGATAATGCCACTATTTCTTTCTTGTCTTGGTGGGAAGCAGACAGCAAGAATTGGGATTTCCACTTTATATCCTAATTCTGGTTCATTTT
>NW_006949111.1:0-596 GCF_000164805.1 Carlito syrichta | reverse complement strand
TGGGGAAAAACAGTCAAGATGTGCAGTGGTCACAGCTGACATAACCCCCATCATATACAGAGTCAACAAGTGTGAAAACACAGCCTTTTGGCAGGTGTAATTCACAGAAGTGCAGTTTGGGATCGCTTCTCCATTCCCTCTTGGCTTCTTTGGGACCAAGCCCATTCGAGTACCAGGATGCCTGTCTCCCCTTCCCCCTGCCACCTGTGTCCTCTGTGGACACAGAGACAGAATGTCGAAGAAAGACCTATCAAGGGCACATGGGAGCCAGTGGCTTCAAAAGTCCTGGAATTTAAACAATTTAGGGATGTTACGTTTATTTAAGGACTTTTCTTGTAAAGGGTGCAGGGCCCTGAGCAGCCAGATCTGTTAATGTCTCGTGTTTTCTGTGTTTAAATGTGCCACTTTCAATGGTCAATGTTGACCTAAGTGAGAAACATCCAAGCATGCGACTTTTGCTCAGTGAAGAAGGAGGGGGAAGGATAACACCAGAATTGGTGGTTTTTGTAAGTTGTGGCCTTTTTGACAACTTGTCGTGAGTGTTGCTTTCCTGACAGCCCCAGAGCTCTTCAGTTTCCTCTAGGAAAACATTGAAG
>NW_006949110.1:0-701 GCF_000164805.1 Carlito syrichta | reverse complement strand
TAGCTAAATTCCCTGTCGAATCCTAAGTATTAGCACTGTCTTAAGTCAGGGATAAAGTTAGCAATTCGCCAGATGCATGCAAGTTGCCATGAGAAGCCGAGATTCTTGGTTCCTCTTTAGTAACATGTGTAGAAACTTTCAAGGGACACACTGACCCAGATTCCTATTTCGTTCTAATCAAAACAACGAGATGTTTCCTGTTGACCTGGGAGTCCAGACTCTTGTATACCCATAGAAGGTTGACAAGAATATGCCTGCGGATGTGGATTCTAAGATTCCTGGTTCCCTCCCCAAAATACCTCCCAAATATGAGCACCTATACACAAAGTCCTAATTAGGAACAGCGGGGGCACTGAAGTTTCTGGAGTATGAGGTAACACTGAAGTCAGGGCTTACATACAAAAAATTCGAGAGGATTACTTGTGTCTTAGAATCTGGCATCAGAGGTTCCAAGTATCTCAATGGACTTGTAGTGCCAGATTCTCATTCATAACTATCAAGAGTACCAGAGTGTTGTTGGAGTCTAGGAATGATTGATTCATAATATCCACATAACAAATAGCTCTAAAACATGAATGGTACTCAAAGCCCTGATTCTTTTTCAGCCGTTAGCAAGACGTCCTGTCGATTTTCGGGATTGATGACTCATGTAACCCAGATTTCTTATTCATCCTTAAGAAGAGGCAGTTAAGTTTCCTGTG
>NW_006949109.1:0-1510 GCF_000164805.1 Carlito syrichta | reverse complement strand
TTCTTCCTCTATGAGTGCAATCTTTTGATTCCACACATGAGTGATATTTGCAGCAATTTTTTCTCCCCGAGTTGGAGTCTCACTCTATTACCCAGGCTGGAGTACAGTAGCATACTAATGGCCACTACTGCCACAATCTGTTGGGCTCAGGTGATCCTTCTGCCTCAGCCTTCCAAGTAGCAGGAACTACATGTGTGCTACCACACCCACCTTATTCTTTGATTTATTGCATCTGTGAGGTCTCTCCAAGTTACCCAGTCTGGTCTTGAACCCCTGAGCTCAGGCAATCCTCTAGCTTTGCCTCACCAAGTACTTGGATTATAGGCTTGAACCACTATGCCTGGCTTCATGAAGTATTTGTGCATGTGTGCACCTGGCTCACTTAACATAGCGTAATGTCTTACAGTTGTATCCATATGATTGAAATTGAACGATTCTTTTTATGGCTGAATCATATGCTATTGTGTATATATACGATATTTTCCTACTCAACACAGAATCCACAAATATCTAGGTTGTTTTCAAGCTTGATCATTTTGACAAATGTTGCAATGAACATATGGTTGCAGATATTTCTTTGAGCTACTGATTTTATTTCCTTTGCTTATATACCCAGAAAAAGGAATTTCTCTGTTTTGTGGCAGTTTATTTTTAAAAGAATGTTGATAATGACTTTACCAATTTTAAACTCACCAATAGTATACAGGATTTCTTTTTCTTCACATCTTTATCAAAGTTATCTCTTCTGGTTGATATTAGCTATCCTCAAAGGTGTGAGACAATATGTCATCATTGTGTTGAATTGAAATTGCTTCTATTGGTGACATTTAGTGTCATTTCATATACTTCTTAACAGTTCTCTTTATATCTATCGCTCAATCTTTTTTTTTTTTTTTTTTTGAGTTGGAGTCTCACTCTGTCGCCCGGACTGCAGTGCAGTGGCCGCTCCCAGCCACCGCAGCCTCGACCTGCTGGGCTCCGGCAATCCTTCTACCTCAGCCTTCCAAGTAGCCAGAATTATAGGCATGCGCTACCACACCTGGCTGATTTTTTGATTTATTGTAGAGATGATGTCTCGCTTCCCAGGCGGGTCTCGAACCCGCGGGCTCAGGCAATCCACTCACCTCAGCCTCCCAAAGGCGCGGGATTACAAGCTGAGCCACCGGCTTCCTTTTTTTTTTTTTTTAGTTGGAGTCTCAATTGTTGCCCAGGCTGGAGTACAGTGGCATGCTAATGGTCACTGCAGCCTCGACTTGTTGGGTTCAGGCGATCCTTCCACTTCACCCAAGTAGCCAGAACTACAGGTGTGTGCTGTCATGCCCAGCTAATTACTTGATTTATTGTAGAGACATAGTCTCAGCATGTTGAGGCTGGTCTTGAACACTTAGGTTCAGGCAGTCCTTTCACCTTGGCCTCCCAAATGGCTGGGATTAGTGGCTTGAGCAACCATGCCTGGACTTGTATTTACTATTTTATAACTTTAGGAGAAATTTCTGGATCTGCAGGAATG
>NW_006949108.1:0-767 GCF_000164805.1 Carlito syrichta | reverse complement strand
AATAATGTTTTTTTTAATTTTAGTCTTTAAAAGGTCATGAAACTGAGCAGCACTAAATTACGTTGCCAAAATCACAGTGTCTGTCAACTAAACATAATTTCACAGCTGGTTTTCTCAATCTGAGTTAGATTTGCACTTTGGAAATCATGTAAGCTGCCAGTAAGGGGTAAATTGGATTTTTTATTTTGATTAAAAATTTTGGAACATAGAAGTAGTCATTTGTTTTTTAAGTACATTTTAAAAATTTCTTTTACAGCTATGATAAACTTTAAAAATATGAATTGACCAGAAACAGTGACAAGCTTCATATAGTAAAATATTAATATTCATTTTCTCATAATTTATAATAAAAACAGAAAATAATAAGCAAGTTTAAACTTTAACAAATAAGCCACACAAAAGAAAACCACTTCAGAGAGTCTTACTTGTTTCTTTCTATTGGGGGAGAAAATATCCTCTGTTTTTTTTTTTTTTTTTTTTCCTGCTTTTTCTGATTATTTTCTGTCTGATCCTATAGAGAGATGGTAGCATTCCCATGGTGAAATAAATTACAGTCAGTCCTTATAATTATACACTGACAGTCATTGGCATTTGAGGAACCTGATTTGTTACCAATAGAATGCCATGAGGACTTCACAGTGTTCTCTATTAGAACAACATATTCCTCTGCTTTGCTTTGCTATTTAAAGACTTTCAGTCCAATCCTGCACTTTAGAAAGATTCTGTTTAATCAGAGTTAAATTAGAAACTCGAGAAATCTAAGGACA
>NW_006949107.1:0-2794 GCF_000164805.1 Carlito syrichta | reverse complement strand
GGCATCAATCAGAGGGTATAGATCACAGGGAATCTATAAAAAGGTATTGATCAGAGGGTATAGATCAAGGTGCATCAATGAGAGGGTATTAATAGGAAGGCATCCATCAGAGGACATCTATCAGATGGCAAACTTCAGAGGACATCCATCAGAGGGCATCTATTAGAGGGTATCCATCACAGAATATCCATCAGAGTGCACCTATCAGAGATCATCCACCACAGGATATCCATCAGAGGACATCCATCAGAGTGCAGCTATCAGAAAGCAGTCAACACAGTATGTCAATCAGAGGACATCTATTATACTGCAGCCTTCAAAGGGCATCTATCCAAGTAAGTCCATCAGAGAGCATCGATAACAGAGTATTTATTAGAGGACATCCATCAGAGAGCATTCATGAGAAGATATCCGTCACAGGACATCCACCAGAGGACATTCATTGGAGGATATTCATCAATCAGTATCCATCAGAGGATATACATCAGGGGATATCTATAAGAGGACATTCTTCAGAGAACATTCATCAGATGCCATCCATCATAAGACACCCCTCAGTAGCATCTATTAGAAGACATCCATCAGAGAATATCCATCAGAAGATATCAATTAGAGGCCATCTATCAGAGGGTATCGATCAAACAGCATCCATCAGAGGGCACCCATAAGAGGGCATTGATCAGAAGGTATCTTCAGAGGAAACCCATCAGAGAATACCTGACAAAAGGGATTCATCAGGGAATAATCACCAGAAAGTATCCATCAGAGGGCATCCTTTAGAGGACATCTCTCAGAGGGCATCTAGCAGAGGACATCCATCAGAGGGTATCTAGCAGAGAGCATCTATCTGAAACTATTCACAGAAGACACCAATCAAAAGATATGTCAGAGAGCATTCATCTGAGTGTGTATCCATCAGAGGGCATCCATCAGAGGGCAGCTTTCCAAGGGCATCCACAAAGCACATCCACCAGAGGGGATCTAACAGAAGCTATCCTCAGAGAACACCCATCAAAGGATATGTGTCAGAAGACGTCATCAGAAGACATCTATCAGAGGGCACCTATCAGGCGGCAACCATCAGAGGGCATTTATAAGAAGTTATCCTCAGAGGACGTCCACCAAAGGATATCTGTCAGAGGCCATTATCAGAGAGTATCCATCAGTTTATATCAATCAAAGGGTATCTTTGAGGGCAGATTTCAGAGGACAACACCTATCAGAGTACATCCATCAGAGGATGTCCCTCAGAAGATATCCATCAGAGAACATCCATAAGAGGGAATCCATCAGAGAACACCCATCAGAGGGCATCTATCAAAAGGCATCCATCAAGAGGCATCCATGAAAAGGCAGCTATTAAAAGTTATTTTCAAGCCAGGCACAGTGCCTCACACATGTAATCCCAGCACTTTGAGAGGCAGAGGGAAGAGGAGTGCCTGAGTCCAGGGATTCAAGACCAGTCTTTTGATTTATCGATGAGACTTCGTCTCTACAATAAATCAAAAAATTTGCCAGGAGTGTTGGCATGTGCCTACGGTTCCAGCTATTTGTAAGGATGAGAGATGGAGAGATCACCTGAGCCAAGAAGGTCAGGGCTGTGGTGGCCAGGAGCATGCCACTGCACTCTGCACTCCAGTCTTGTTGACAGAGAACATCCATCAGAAGATATCTTTCAGAGGACATTCATCAGAGAGTATCCATCAGAGGGCATCATCAATCATAGGCTTTATCAAGTTTATCTCTCAGAGGGCCGTCTTCAGAAAGCATTCATCAGAGCACATCTATCAGAAACTATCCTCAGAGGACATCCATTAAAGGATATCTATTAGAGGGCATAGATCACAGAGAATCCATCAGAGGGCATCCATCAGTGGACATCTATCAGAGTAGGTCGATCAGATGCATCTATTAGAAAGCAGCCTTCAGAAGGCATCTATCACTGGACATCCATCAGAGAATATCCATCCGAGGCTTTCCTAAGAGGACACCCATCAAAGGATATCTGTCAGAGGGCATGAATCAGGGAATATACATCAAGGAATATCTGTCAGAGGACATTCATCAGAGTATCCATCTGAAGGCATCCATCAGAGAACACTTAGAGGGCATTCATAAGAGGGCAGCTTCAAAAGAATATCTTTTAGAAGGTATTTATCAGAGACTATCCATCAGAGGATATCTATCAGAGGCCATCAATCAGTGGGCATCCATCAGAGGGCATCAATCAGAGGGCATCCTTCAGAGGGCATTAATCAGAAAGATTGCATCAGAGAACATATATCAGAAGGTACTGAATAGAGGGCATTCATCAGAGGGTATTTATCAGTGGGAATCCATCAGAGGGCACTGATCAGATATCGATCAGAGGGCATCCCTCAGATGGCATTAATCAGAAAACGTCCACCAGAGGGTGTTGATCAGAAAAGAGACATTAGAGGGCATCAATCAGAGTGCATCCCTTAAAGGGCATCAATTAGAGGGTATAGATCACAGGGCATCTATAAGAAGGTATTGATCAGAAGGTACAAATAAAAGTGCATCAGTGAGAGTGTACTAATAGAAAGACATCCATCAGAAAACATCTATCAGAGAACATCTATCAGATGGCAGCCTTCAGAGGGTATCCATCAGAGGGCATCTGTCAGAGTATATCGATCAGAGGACATCTATCAGAGGGCAGCCTCCAGAAGGCATCTATCAGAAGGCATTCATCACAGGATATCCATCAAAGGTCATCTACCAGATCACATATATCAGAAGGCATCCTTCATAGGGCATCCTTCAGAGGGTG
>NW_006949106.1:0-957 GCF_000164805.1 Carlito syrichta | reverse complement strand
TAGAGGTCTTCTGATGGATTCTCTGGTGGATTCTCCTCTGATAGATATCTTCTGATAGATATCCTCTGATGTTTGCACTCTGATAGATATCCTCTGATGGATGCACTCTGATAGATATTGTCCTCTGAAGTCCACCATCTGATAGATGCCCTTTGATTGATGTCCTCTGATAACAGCTTCTGACAGATATCCTTTGATGAGTGTCCTCTGAGTATAGCTTCTGATAGATGTGTTCTGATGGATGATTTCTGAAGTCTACCCTCTGATAGATGCCCTTGATAGTTGTCCTATGATGGATGATCCCCTCTGATTGATACTCTCTGATAAATATCCTCTGACAGATATTCTCTCATGGCTGTCCTCTGAGGATAACTTTTTTTTTTTTGAGTTGTAGTTGTACTCTGTCACCTGGGTTGGAGTGCAGAGTGCAGTGGCATGCTCATGGCCACTGCAGCTTTCACCTGATGGGCTCAAGTGATCCTTCCACCTCAACCTTCCAAGTACCTGGAACCACAGGTACATGCCACCACACCAGGCAAATTTTTTGATTTGTTGTAGAGATGGAGTCTCACCAAGTTGCCTATGCTGGTCTTGAACCCCTGGACTCAGGCAGTCCTCTCACCTCTGCCTCACAAAGTGCTTGGATTACAGGTGTGAGCCACAGTGTCCGGCTTGAGGATACCTTGTAATAGATGTCTTTTCATGGATGCCTTCTGATAGATGCCCTCTGACGGATGTTCTCTGATGGATGCCCTCTTATGGGTGCTATCTGATGGATATCACCTGATGGATGGCCTCTGATGGATGTGCTCTGATAGATGTTTCCCTCTGAAGTCAACCTCTGAGAGATGCCCTTTGTTTGATATACACTGATTGATACTCTCTGGTAATGGCCCCTGACAGATATCCTTTGATGGGTATCCTCTGAGGAAAGCTTCCTATAAATGCTCTCTGATA
>NW_006949105.1:0-646 GCF_000164805.1 Carlito syrichta | reverse complement strand
GAAGTCATTGATCCTCCACACTATTCATATAGTCTGTATTCTCTAACATATTGAATTAAAATGTACTTATCATTAAAAAAAGATTTACAGAACATCATTCCAGCCATCTGTCTCTATATATATTATTTTTGCATATAGATATGTATGATTGTATATGATTTACTTTATATGTATAGGTAAACATATTTTCTTCATGTGTACAGATATATTATGAGGAGTGTATTATTTAAACCTCACTGTTATCTATAAAATAAAGATCACATTACCTAATTTAAAGGGATACTAATACAGATAAATTTATTAATGTAACTGTCTTGTTGTAGATACTTGTTCCTTTTTCTTAAAAATTCTTTCCATTTTCTCTAACTCTGGATTATTTCTCCTTATAATGTCCTCAATGTTCCATGCTTATAGCACTCATTATTCCACATCCTAAATGGTTTTTCACTTGTCAGCTTTTCTTAAACACTATGTCTTGTTCAATGTGGAATTTCTCATACCTAGCAGTGTCAGGAAGAAGGAACAGACTTAAACATTGTTAAAATAGGCATTTGAAAACTTTATCATAAAACACCAGTATATTCTAGGTTCTTATTAACTTATTGTTGAACCTGAATATAATCCAGCCAAGTCAAACAACAGATGT
>NW_006949104.1:0-828 GCF_000164805.1 Carlito syrichta | reverse complement strand
CATGTGGATATTGCGAATCAGTCAATTCAGGACTCCAGAAACATTCTGGTCCCATTGATAGTTGTAAAGGGGTATCTGACCCTACAAGTCCGTTAGGTTCCACAGGAAAAATTAGACCAGATTACAGGACCAAAAGGATCATATTGCCATATTTGGATGTACCTCTGGTCTTAAGATGAACCTTGTAAGTCTTAAACTTCCGTTTGTCCTTTTATTTTGAGAAGGGCCGAGGGTTTTGCACTTCCCAAATGTCTAGTAAGTATTTTTAAAGGTAACCAGGAATCACGGATTCATCATCCCTAGGACACTTCTGGGCATCTGTCTTTTTGGATACACTGTTTTGTAATCCACTTCAACGGGGAAATTCAGGGCATCTTGCTGAGAACGAAAAGGGAATTCGGGTTCTTGGAGTTTTCATTCGCAGAAGTCTACAGGGCCCCTTGATAAGGTTTAATTAGGAATCTGGGCTTCCAGGTACCCACATTGTTAGGTTGTCTTGTACAAGGGAAACAGGAATCTTGGATTCTAATTTCCCAAGAAACTTCTGGGATTCTTACTATTGTTATCCAAACAACTTGAAATCGACATCATCAGGAAATGTCTCGGGGTCTTGCTGGGAATGAAGCAGGAATCTGGGTAATGGCAGTCCTCATATACAGGAAACTTAACTGCCTCTTCTTAAGGATGAATAAGAAATCTGGGTTACATGAGTCATCAATCCCGAAAATCGACAGGACGTCTTGCTAACGGCTGAAAAAGAATCAGGGCTTCGAGCACCATTCATGTTTTAGAGCTATTTGTTATGTGGATATTATGAATCAATCATGA
>NW_006949103.1:0-775 GCF_000164805.1 Carlito syrichta | reverse complement strand
GAAATTATAGGAGCAAGGGGTATTTGGAGCAACAAACAGAGAAGCAGTTGATACTAACAAATCCACCAGTATTTGGTAGGGTCCCATATACCATGTAGGGGTTTAAGGGATTCCAGTCATTGATTTTTTTAAAAAGCCTACACAGATAGTTGGGGGGGAAAAAAACCTCACCAGTAGAAGCACTGGCTATGATACACCAAGACAAGGTCATCTAGATGGGCTTAAACTTAAAGGTGGGTCTTAAGACAAGACAACATACTTACTAGAAGAAATCAAGTCTTAAGTCAGGGTGAAACTTCATGCTAAGTTACAGAATGTTAGATTCATGCTCTTTAGATTCTTCCTCAAACAGTGAAGATGTATTTTAGATGCTCTGTACAGGTTAGAGTTAAGTGACCGAAAAGGTGGAAAGAAAATAGTTCTAGAGGACTGTTAGCAGAACAGGTCAAATTATAATATGCGTATGTCTTAAATAGAATTGAAGGAGAGAACTGATTATTTGACTATGTAAACATTTCATTCATCTCAGAAATGATCTTACTAAACTCCTTCCCATCTTGTACCACCCACCCTAACCTGTAGAAGCTATGAATCCCTTGATTCTCAGGGGAACATAGAGAAAACACAGACTGGTCTGGTTTATAGATACTTACTTTATGTTGTCTGCCTCAAATTACAGTCTACAATGATGGAAGTAGGATGTTTGGTATACGAAATTCACCACAAGGGGGAAAAAAGGAGAAACCTTGAAACATTTCAAGTAGCATAAACTTAT
>NW_006949102.1:0-1125 GCF_000164805.1 Carlito syrichta | reverse complement strand
TCTAAAAAAATGCTGTCACATGACATTTTTGAAAATTCCTCTATTTATTATTACTTGACTATAATTCGAGCACTGATTAAGGATTGGCTTTCTGCTTGTTACTCTGGTTAACATCCATTACTTTAGCTTAAAATGTGCAGTTATTCTGAAAATGTGGACATATGTAAGTATTAAAGTATCCAATACTGTTCTAAGATCTTTTTAATCCTCCTAAAATGGTTCACAATTTAATCACCACTCACAAATGCATTGCTTTTTTTTATTAACTGCCATTGAGCTATTTGTCACAAATGGTACAAAGAGAAATATCAGTTAGCTTTTTTGAGTAGAAACTACAGAGATATAAACACATTTTTCCACAATGTATAAAAAAGTTTCAGGAGTATTTTTTTTCCCTCAGATGTTCCTTATACTTATGATTTTCAACTCTAAGCATCAAAAAAGTCATTTTTTTTCTTGCCTCCAAGTACTTAGAAAAAGATGTGTTAAATGCTAACAAAGCAAAATATATTAACTATCTTTTTAGCTTTTGAAATGGAAAGTTTGGAATGTTACAAGTTTTGCTGAGATTTAAAGTCGTATACCTGGCCATGGTTGTATAGTGGGCTGTACACTAACACAGACCCACGAGTGTGCACTCACAAACATGTAGAGAAAATGCCCAAGCATTAGTGAATGTTCTGGCAAGAAGTAAAGGAGTTACAGTGAAAAAAGGAAATGCATTTTCCCCCTTATCAATCAGCCTATATGTACTCAGAAAATTGTGTACCTTTAATAATGTGCTCCAATGTTCTTCTTTCTCCCTGTTTTTGTTACTTAACATCCAATTCACTGAATGTGTTAAATATTTACTGTGAACAAGGTAGAAATATAGAAGATGCAGCCTTTCCTGTCTCTTTGCTTACTGTCTTTCCTGTTATTCTATGAAACATTTGTATTATTTATCTTAATTCTCATAACAGCTCATGAACTTTTATTGTATTTTTCTATGGGTTTTTTTTGTGTATAATAGTTTGACTTTTTTAAATTTCATGCCTAGCTGGTAGTATTTTCATGAGGCCAAAGTATAATCCATTAATCTTCAAATGTTCAACTTCCTTTACTAATTGGCTGTATTTCTTTAGG
>NW_006949101.1:2324-4690 GCF_000164805.1 Carlito syrichta | reverse complement strand
AGTCTTTCTATTGATATCCGAACAAGTGGAATTCTGCGTTCATCAGGAAATATCTCGGGTATTGCTGAAAATGGAGCAGGAATCTGCGTAAAGGGAGTCCTCATTTATGGGAAACTACATGGCCTCTTGCTACGGAAGAAAAAGTAATCTGGGTTACACGAGTCCTCAAATCCCAAAAGCCTACAGGGATTCTTACTAAGGGAGAAAAATGTATCAGCGATTTGAAGCATGAATCAGGGGAATAGGAGTCCTCATGTATAGGAAACTTCACATCCTCTGGCTAAGGATGAATAAGGAATCTGGGTTAAACATATCCTCAATCCTAAAAAAACTACAGAGCGTCTTTCTAAGGGCCAAACAAGAATCAGGGGTTCGAAGCAGGAATCTGGGTAATGGAAGTCTTCATATACAGGAACCTACACAGCCTCTTGCTAAGAAAGAATAAGGAATTTGGTTGAATGAGTCCTCAATGCCAAAAATCTCCTGGGCATCTTGCTAAGGGTAAACAAGTATCAGGATTTCTAAGCAGGAATCTGGGGAATAGGAGTTCTCATACACAGGAAACTACCCGAGCTCTTGCTAAGGAAGAATAAAGAATCTGGGTTACACGAGTCCTCAATTCCTATAATGTACATGGCATCTTGCTAAAGCCTACAAGACTCCGGGCTTTGATGGCCCCATATTTTTCAGAGCTGTTTCCAATGTGGATATTATGAAACAGTCATTCCAGAATTCCAGCAATATTCTGGACCTCTCGATACTTTAAACAAAAATGTGGCACTACAAGTTCACTTAGATTCCGGATCTTCTAACGCCAAATTCCAGGACACAATTAATCATCACGGGTTTTTTGAATGTAAGCCCTGAGTTCAGGGTTACCTCGTACTCCAGAAACTTCTGGTAGATTACCTATTCGGAATTAGGACCTTGGGTTTAGATGCTGCACCATGTTTAGAAGGTATTTTTGATAGGGCACTAGGGTCTTGGTTTCCAAGTCCACAGGAACATTCTGGAGTCTTTGTATTGGGATCCAGCGTTCTGGACTTCCAGGGCACTGGGAAACATCTGGAGGTATTGCTGAGAACGAAACAGGAATCTTAGACACTATGTCCCTAGAAAGCTCCTACTCATGTTACCAATGTGGAACAAGAAAATGAGTTTGCATGTGACCAGGAAACTTCTGGGTAGTTGCTAATTTTTCCCTGACTTAAGGAAGTTCTCATACCTAGAAGCCTACAGGATTTTTCTAAATGCTAATCTGGAATTTGGAAGTCCCAGTCCCCACATTTTTCAGAGTTAATTCCTATATCTATACTACAAATCTGTCATTACCAATCACCAGGAACCAGCTGCTCCTTTTCTTAGTTGTAATAGAGAATCTGGCAATCTGCTTGGCTCTTCTTGCAGGAGTATGTAAGGCCAGATTCCACAACCCAATGAAGCATCTCGCCATTTTTAGTGTAATTTCTGTCTTCAGGTTTACCTCCTAATCCAAAACTACTGCTGGAATTTTAGATTGATTTCGTAACTTAGGATTAGGAGTTCCCACATATTTAGAATGTATTCTTAAAGGGGATCCACAAATTTGGCTTCCTGTGCCCTCCTGATCTTTTGGGCGAATGAATAGTGATATATAAGAGATTTTACTTCCACATATCAGGTAACATCTGGGAGTCTTACTGAGAACAAAAACAATATGAGTTACGTGGGTCGCTAAACCAAGAATTCTACCTGGACACATTATAAGGTCTAATCTGGAATCTGGGCTTCTAATTCCCCACATTATTTAGTGCTACATGCCTCTTGGATTTGACAATTTTGTCATTATAGATTCGCAGGAACCTTCTGCTCTTGTTGATAGTTGTAACCGAGAATGTGGACCTAAAGTCTGTTGGGGTCCTCAGCACAACCAAGGGCAGATTCAAGGACCCAAAGAATCTTATCGCCATATTTGTAGGTAACTCTCGTCTTAAGATGTAGCTTGTAACACTAAAACTTCCGTTTCTCATTCAATTTGAATAGGGGCCTGGTGTTTTGAGATTGCAAAATATATATTAGGTAATTTTAAGGGTAATCAGGATTCATGGATACCACTCCCTAGGAAACTTCTGGGCATCGGCCTATCTTTATTCAGAGTTTTGGGATCCACCTCACGAGGGAAAATCTGGGCATCTTGCTGAGAACGAAAAGGAAATCCTGTTCTAGGAGCCCTTATTCACTAGTATCTACAGGGCCTCTTCATAAGGTTTAATCAGCAATCTGGGCTTCAAGGTCCCTACATTTATCAGAGCTACTTGCTGCGTGGATACCCTAAATCTGTCATTTGAGATCCCCAGGAACTTTCTGGTCCTCTTGGTAGTTGTAAT
>NW_006949101.1:0-785 GCF_000164805.1 Carlito syrichta | reverse complement strand
CAGTGTTTTGTAATTCACACCGACAGGGAAAATCAGTGAATCTTGCTGAAATTGAAAAGGGAATCCGGATTCTTGGAGTTCTCATTCGCAGAAGTCTACAGGGCCTCTTGATAAGGTTTAATCAGGAATCTGGGCTTGTAGGTCCCCACATTGTTACAGTGTCTTGTACAAGGGAACCAGGAATCTTGGATTCCAATTCCCCCAAGAAATTACTGGGAGTCTTACTATTGTTATCCAAACTACTTGATTCTACATCACCAGGAGATGTCTCGGTGTGTTGCTGAGAATGGAGCAGGAATCTGGTTAATGGCAATCCTCTTATACAGAATACTGCACTGCCCCTTGCTAAGGATGAATATGGAATTGGGGTTACATGAGTTTTCAATCCCGAAAATCAACAGGGCGTCTTGCTAAGTGCTAAACAAGAATCAGGGCTTCGAGCACCCTTCATGTTTTCTAACTATTTGTTATGTGGATATTATGAATCAATCATTCCTGGACTCCAGCAACACTCTGGTACTCTTAATAGTTTTGAACTAGAATCTTGCACTGCAAGTCCATTTAGATACTTGGAACCTCTGACGCCAGATTCCAGGACACAAGTAATCCGCTAGGATTTTTTGTAGGTAAGACCTGACTTCAGTGTTACCTCATACTCCAGAAACTTCAGTGGCTCTTCTATTCGGAATTAGGACTTTGGGTTTTGGTGTTCAAATTTGTAGGAGGTATTTTTTGGAGGGAACCAGGAATCTTAGAATCCACTTCCCAGGCATATTCTTGTTATC
>NW_006949100.1:5333-6105 GCF_000164805.1 Carlito syrichta | reverse complement strand
AACACTTGCAGTTGGAACTGGAATAATTTGACATGCTCAAATTTCCCTGCCTCTGACCATTTTTTCCCATATCTGTGCTGAGTGGTAGTAGTTGTTCAAGAATATATACCCAAAATAGAGTTTGTCCTATTTTTGTCCTTGTAGTTTTTGTTGTTGTTGTGTGTACAATTATTCAGGTGATGCCTCCTTCAGAGTTCTCAATCTTCAGTTTAGGGTAGTCATGCTTTTTCTGCATTTTAGCATATTCCTGGCTCTGAACAAGTGTCCTTATCCTGGAGCGTCCCACTACAGAAAGCCAGAGAGTCTGAAAAGTATTCCCAATTGAAATCCCAGCTTCCCATGTGTACCCAACACAGAAGACTACTTACACAGAGTCCAAATAGGACAACTGTGATAGTACTTGCCTGATTCAGGCTTTTCAATTTTTTACAGCTTCAGCTTTCAGGAGCCAGTTAGCACTAAGATCCTGAGATTCATTTCTTTTAATTCAGTGGAAAATCTGTCTTCATCATTTTATCACATTTTCAGTTACCTTTATTCCTAATAAATCTCTTTGCGATTAAGCTGTTTGAGCGTTCTGTTTCTTTTTCTAGAAAGCATAAAAGGAAATATAACAGAGCATTTATGTTCTATTTTATGCCCGATAACTTATTACATCTTTTTTCTCTTTAAAAATCATATATATTCACTCCTATATTCAAATTTCTTATAAAACAAAATAATCAAGCTGCATATTCTGTTTTCAGGACATTTTGATACTTTTTATTATGAT